>NC_081849.1:74458413-74623413 GCF_963259705.1 Myotis daubentonii | reverse complement strand
GCTATCCACCTGGATAAGTCAACTCTTTTAAGTCTTTGATCAAGTGTCACTTCTTAATGAGGCCTTCCCTGGATATCCTAATCCTATTTACATGTCAGCCTTTAACACCCTCCCCTGGCACCTCCCATCCTCCCTGCTCAGCTCTCCGTTTTCCATGGCACTAATTACCTTCTGATATACTCTACAACTACTCTTTTAAATATGTTGATTGTTTATGTCTGTGTTTTCCCTACTAGAAGTAGCTCCGTGAGGTCAGGGCTTCAGTCTATTTTGTTTGCATCCCCACTGACTAGAACGTTATCTGTCCTACAATAGGCACTCAATAAACATTTATTAGCTAATGAATGGCGGCATGGATGATCAAAGAAATGCCATAGACTAGAATTCCCTGTATATTTCTTGGAACACTAGTTCCACAGAGCAGAATAAGATGAAGAGTAAGAATCCAGGTGACAGAATTCTGCTCCTTATTGAACTCTTCAGGGAAATTGTCTCATCAAGTCATGAGCAATACTTCACAGGAAATATTCAGGCAAAGCCTATAAGTTAATGACCAAAGATGTGCACGTTACTCTTGCAGCAGGTTGGAGAATGGATGATATGTCCCCTGAAGTGCCCCAAACACAGGCCACCGCAAGGTTCTGTGATACTTCCCCAGTTGTTTATTAGTAGTGGTGATAATATGGTTTATTCAGTTTATGACAGAAACTTGTGTTTTATTTGAAACAGGTAGTTTTCAATAGCACATGTGAACGTCTTATAAAGCTACTACTTTTTCCAATCTTAAGGTTTTATTCTTGGAGAAAAATTGAAAACACTAGTTAGGAACTATTGGCAAAAGAGCCAGAATATTTGTGCATCTTAAAATATTTGTATCTCAGCTAGAAGTGAAAGTCACTCTCAAAAACAGACGGAGCAATAAAGTCCCTGTACAAATTGGTGGGTGAGATACATCTAAGGCAACCTCTCTTTTTACATTAAGCCTTTTTATTTTTTACTAATTTTGTTTATGTTTTTTTAATCTGCCTGTATTTTTGTTCTTTGAAAGAAAGAAAAATGTTGTCGTTGCCTTTCTTTCTTTTTTTTTTTTTAAGCCAAATGTTACCAGTTAAAGAATAGGTCAGTGTGCATATGTAGTTACCTGACCATATGAGTGGATGTTCTAAAACATAATGATTACTCTTCCCCTTCCAGAGGTTCAACAGAGGAATAAAGGGTAAATGGGTCTTATAAAGATTTATTAAATTCCCCTCCCTAGATTCCCATCTGACTTGGATAGGCTGCGTGCCACACTTGGGAGGAGAGGAGAGGGGTAAAGAGGATACAAGAAATGCTTGCTTTTGCATTTTTGGAATCACTCACGCTCTAGAATATATTGACATGCCATTAGTAGCACTCACATAGTTCTCTTAAGTTAAATTGCATCTCTTTCAAAAATAATAAATCTTTGCCCATTAACTAAAATTCTTACAGAAAGAAATACTATATACTATCAGTATAAGAATTTTGCTTTTCTTCTTAGGCTATTTTCATTTGTTTCTTCTGCATCCTTTTAATGGAATTTGTAGGTCTCTTGAAAGGTAAGGTTGAAGTTTACAAGTCTGGCCTGCACTCAATAACAAAATTATTTGAAATGCAGGATTTTGCTGTTGCTTCTTGCTCAGAAAAAAAAAAAAATCCGTATTTCACACTTAACCAAAATCATTCTCCATTCATATCCAAGGAATCAGAGATACTACACTGTTTAACATACTAACTTCTCTACTTGCCATAATCTTTACCCCCTTCAGAATTCAAAATAGTGATGATTTTTATCTTTCTTCCGTTCTTCCTTTTTTAATGCTTGTGATTATTTCTGAACTGTTTCTAAATCAGGAGCCTGAATCTGACATTGATATTGACATGTACAATAAGAAGCCGTCCACCTACTGAAGATTTCATGATTAAGCCATTTCTGTGCCTGATTTTCATTCCAGCCACACCCCAGTCATTGGAGTCAGCCTGACGATTAGATTTGGGTAGAGAAGCTTGGGACTCCATCTGCTTTGTCATAATCGGCATGCTTGATCTTTCAGAACAAAGCATTTTATCAAAATACCAGTCTTGACGAAAATTTCTTTTTCTTCCAGTGATGCAGAGGACCACAAGCCTTTGAAAAAAGGCAGCCGAACACCTTCAGACAGGACCGTGAAGAAAGAAGACAGTGATGATAGCCTTGTTGACTATGGAGAGGGAGTGAATGGCCAGTTCAATGAGGATGGCTCCTTCATTGGACAATACAGTGGTAAGAAAGAGAAAGAGCCAGCCGAAGGAAACGAAAGCTCAGAGGCACCTTCTCCGGTCAACGCCATGAATTCCTTTGTTTAATTTGTAAGCTCTTTGCCAGTATCCCATTCCTCTTAGCAGGTTTATCTTAAGCACTTGTCAGTCAGCCTTCTCATACTGTGAACATAGAGGCAGGAAGGACACATGCTACTGTATGTTAGCATTATGAGAACAGTTAGAGCAAGAACATAACTCAGTCAAATGATACGTGAATGTGAACTGCAGTGCAAAGGGCATACATACTTTTTCATCCAAAATAGGCATTCTTGATTTTCTCAGAACTGAGAAAAAGAATACACAGATCATGTTGTTCCCTCTTCAGGATACAGTTCAATATGATGCATGGAAACTGCTGCACAGTTAAAGGACAGACCTGTGTGTGCTGTGAAAACCTGGTTTGATACTTTGTTTATACTGTTCTCAGCTGAACCCCCTAAATATGAATTCCGTTTTCATTGTCAAGAGTGTTACTGTAGTATTCTCTAGAACTTCAATGTCTTTGTGGACATTGTTGTGAAATTGGTGACTCCGTGTCTAGCTGTTAGTCTTTTCGGGAGACTGTTAGGAACAGGATGTACAGTGTATACTTGCTAAATGAGTTAATCACGACCGTCGCATTTGCTGATGCTTACTGAGACTCTGTTACCTGCTCTTTGCTCTTGTTACCTCGTAGCCTTCTTAATCTTCCGGGTACTACAGCAGTACAGTGTTCTACTTTTTACATCATCTCTACGTTCAGTTGTTTTTAGGCATAAACAAGGTGTATTGCAATGCATTTTGGCATTAGTGCCAGACAAAAAGAATCTCAGACGAATCACTCCCGTTCATTTTCAAAACGTATTCCAGAAAGCACAGGGCAAGACACATGCAGTGCCTTCAGACAAGCATTCCATAACACATGGCCTTCTGCGTCGAAGGTACAGTTGACTCAGAGTCCTAGATTACTGTCATGGTCTAAAAGTAACTTTTAAACAGCAGAGATCATGAAAACTTGCAATGCTGGAAAAAAAGGAAATGTGAAAAATAAAATTAGTAAGACACCTTATTTTAAGGAGCATTTCCCCATCACATTAAAAAGAGAAACGTTATCACCAACTGTATACATGATGATTTGGGGGGGAGAAGGGGTCTTTTATAGTTTCGACTAAAACAAGTCCCATTCAGTGAGAAAGATGTCAACTTGGTGTAAATTTTTAAAAACCACAAGTTATTCCAAAACTAAAAGCATACAACAGCATGCCACCAGGAATATATTCTTCTTTAAGTCTTCACCTATGTGGCAACTTTTGAAACTCTCTGCATTAAAAGACCTGTATGCAAACTGCTGTGGACACATTTCAGAATCTACAAAACCGGGGAAGTGCTCTGGGTAAGGCCCAGAGTCAAACGGATTACTATCTGCAGCTTCAAAGCACCCATATATATGCTACCGTATTTATGAACAATACCTATCAAATGGTTTGCCTCCACATAGGAAATTCTATAACAACCTATGGTTGAAGGAATGCTCAGTTTCATTTGCCAATAAATTGGTTTCTCATAACTTGCATCAAGTTTAATTTTAAGTAAAGCTTTTTATATGTAGATATTTTGTTGAATTTGTACATACACTTAAAATGTAGATGCTATATGCTTATAGGTGCCACATACAAATAAACATGCAAACAGTGTTTATGTTGTACTGTATAAGAAGTTAGCTAATTAATACAGTGCAAGGGATCGGAAAGCATTTCGGTACCTTTGGGTTTTTAGTTTCCTCTTTTGCTGTGAAGCTGACCTAGTGAACTATCCTACACATGGACAGCAAGTTTCTAGATGAACTCCTCCGAGCTTTGCCTGTGGGGCTCAGTAACCTAGTCACGTGGCATCTTTGATACGTGTGGGTAAAGCACAGTTTGAAGCAATCCCAGGTGAAGATGGCCCTAAATGCTTGTGTGTCTCCTCCTCTGCTTTTCACAGACCAGCCTTTCTAATGGAACCAGGCTTGCCTCGGTATCAGAGAGCACAAAGATAAAAGTTACTTTAAATTTGCTAGTGTTTGGGGGGAAACAGTGAGAATACAGGTTTTACTCTTCCCTAACGGTAGATGCTAAATTTATCTGTGCATGAAGGGGTCACTTCTGTAATAGTGCAACAGGTTTTGTATTAAAAGTTAAATGTGGTTTTAAAAGTCCCTCTCTTTTGTAATATTATCATGTTCCTAGTGGAGTATGAGTGTCCGATGGTATATGTAACGGTACAGGCAGGTACGGCTGGTTTTCCATCAAAAAGTAACTATTAAACAGTTTTGATCTCTTTGTGATTTTTTAACTTTTTCAAACATATATTTCCTAATGTTTTAAAAATAAGGAAAATTTTTATTTTTACTTTTTAAAGTGCACTATATGCAGAGAAAATCAAACACAAAACTGGACACATTATAACACAGAGGTAATAACATAGGGCTTATCAAAAAAATGTCGATGAAAAGCGGGAGTAGCTATTTCCAGCCTTTGAGACGCAGTCTGAGAAATCAGGGGCTGCTTCCTTTCCTGGAGTCTGCCCCCCACAGGCCTGGTTCCAGGCCTCGCCAGCCTGGCTTCCGCTGGCCGAGATCGCCACTCTCCAGCCACAGACACCTGCAATGCCTCACCCTTTCCTTCTCAATGAGACAGCTTGGGCATTTACAGATGTTACAGGTATGTCATCCACTTGCTTCTCCTCGGCCCTACTCCTTCCATCATCTCAAACCTGTCTAGCTCTGTGAACCGCCAACCTCCCGTTTGTCCCGCTGTTCCACCACCTGCCCTTATTCACCTGTGCCCTGGTCCCAGCTTTCCACCCACAAGACCTCCTGCTGGCACAGAGCTCCCCCTAACAGTTATTTGGATACCAGCATGGTACAGTAGTCACCCGCTTATCCACGCAGGATATGTCCAGGAACCCCAGTGGGTGCTTAAAACCTCGGATAGTACCAAACCTTATACATACTATGTTTTTTCATATACATACATATCTATGATAAAATTTAATTTATCATTAGGCACAGTAAGAAATGAATAACAATAACTAATGGTAAAATAAAACAATTATAGCAGTGATGGCGAACCTATGACACGCGTGTCAGAGGTGACATGCGAACTCATTTTTTTGGTTGATTTCTCTTTGTTAAGTGGCATTTAAATATATAAAATAAATATCAAAAATGTAAGTCTTTGTTTCACTATGGTTGCAAATATCAAAAAATTTCTGTATGTGACACGGCATCAGAATTAAGTTAGGGTTTTTCAAAATGCTGACACGCCGAGCTCAAAAGGTTCGCCATGACTGAATTACAGCAATAAACTATAATGAAAGTTATGTGCATGGCTTTGGGACCATTATGAAGTAAAATAATAACTAGAATACAAACACTGTGACACCAGACCGTCGATCTGATGACCACGACACCATTAAGTGACGAATGGGCGGGAGCATCTACAGCGTAGAGACGAGGGACAGAGGGATGATTCACACCTCATGCTGGACGGAGCAGGTTGACGCCTGGTGGTTTGCTGTTTAAAACTCATGACTTGTTTATTTCTGGAATTCTCCAATTAATAGTTTTGGACAACCATTGACCGTGGGTAACTGAAACAGCAAAAAGCAAAATTGCAGATAAGGGGGACTGTTGAATGTCAGGCGACGGTAAAATCCTCTACAAACCTTAGGATTTCTGGCACAGAGAGCATTCCCTTCAGAACAGAAGGTCGGGCCCTGCACTACACACTGTGGGCCCGACTCACAGTCGCCATTCTGAGGACGCTCATCAGGCACAGCTCTGCTTAGCCCAGGGGCTGGCAACCCGGAAGCCTGACCACAGAAAGCGTGGGTCCACTGACACCTCCTGGTTCAGGTGGTCTATAATGGGCCTGGCTTACTGTTAATGGCGGGTTTTAGAAATGGCCTGTGGAGGCAAGAGGCATACAAAGAACTGAATTCTCACCCACCCAAACTCGGCAAATCTCTCCCTCTCACAGATATTTCTACACGTGACCACCAGGGGGCTCCCGTGCTTCACTCAGTGCAAAAGAAACTGGGAAAGGGAAGGGTCTGGAGAAACTGTGCAAACTGCCTTTGATCATCAGACTGGTCTGACAGCAGAAAGTGATTGCCTGCTGCCACCCGGGGAAATGCGTTTGTCACTTCCCCTGATGGGTTCACAGCTCCCAGGGAGTAGCCGCTGTGAGCCTTGTTAATCCTCATGCTGACAGTGGTCAGGTGGCTGGGCTGGTCAGCAGGAGAGGGACGAGGAGAGTGCCTCCTGGCTCTCCCTAGGCACTCCTCACTGCTGCAAGTGGTGTGTGTGTGGTGGGGGGGGGGGGAGCGTGTCCTTAATATGTCCCCCCTTTCCCTAGAGCATGCCATTTTGACTGCCACCAGTGCTTTGATGTTGTGTGATTGATTGGCCAGCACAAAAAACACAGTTTGCACACACACCGCTTTTATTTCTACACTTTTTTTTAAAGCAGGAGAGGGTGAGAATACTACCACAGTGTTTACATTGAGAAAACAAATAGTTCCCAGGTTGAGATAGAAAGAGACCAGAACATACATTCCAACTCTGCCATCACCTAACTGTGTAACCATGTGTAAATGAAACCCCCCTTATCTCCCATCTCTAAGCCTCCATTTCTTCAGAAAACAGATGATTTCTAATACCCCTTTCTGCTTAAATCCCATGGTTCTAAACCGTACCCCCCCCCCCCAAACACACACACACACACACAAAAAAAAAAAACAACAACAAAAAACCCAAACTTATTTAGAGCGCCTATGACAGGTATTTGCTAAGTGGGGAGGACACAAGATGAGCTAAACCAGATGTGGTTTCTGCTCCCATGGTGCCTGGAGTCTGTTGTGAGAAGACAGACATTAATCAAATAACCACCTAAACGAATTTGTAAATGCAAACTGAGCTAAGCCCTATGAAGGGAAGGCACGCTGTTCTGTGAGAGCACAATGGAGGAGGCTGGCCTGTGCAGAGTGATCAGGAGCTCCCTGAGGAAGTGCGAGCTGAGAGCTGGGGGACAAGTGGGAGAAGAGAAGGAGAGACGAAGGCCCGTGTGCTGGGGGCAGACTCTGGGGCCAGGCCATGCTGGAACCTGAGGACCACAGGACAGGTTTTTCTACTTATTCAAGGAGCAGTGGAAAGTGGGGAGTAATTATAGCCGTTGAAGGGAGGAGTTCTACGATCAGATCTGTGTTTGGGGAGGAGGCAGGATTCCTGGGATTCAGTGTGGAGAACGGGTTGGAGGGGAGCCAGAAGACTGACAGGAGGGCACCAAGAAGCTTCGCAGCAATGTAGTCAAGAGATGGTACAGTTAGGATCTGGGTGGTAACGAGAGAGGAGGAGAGAAGTGGTAGATTCTAAAGATATTCAGGAAGCAAATTGATGGGAGTAAGAGATAGGCTATGGGGAGTTGAGGGTAAGGGAGGCTCTTAGATTTCTGATTTGTGTAACCAGATATGAGGTTCACTGAGGTAGGAACATCAGAAAAGAACCAGAATCGGGGTAAGTTATGAGTTCAAGTTATTAAGTGAGGAGTTTGAAAAGCCTCTGAGACAGCCAAGTAGAAATGACTAGTAGGAATTGGATATATGGGCTTAATGCTCAAAAGAAACATGTAAGCTGATGAGTGGTTATTGAAGCCATGAAGCACTGATGCAGTTTCCTAGAGAAAAAAAAATTATAGACAGGGCTGAGGCTTACACCCTATTAAGAAAAGCGTGTGTATAGATGGAACTCTAAAGGAGATGAATAAACGAGCCAGAGAAGTTGAAAAGAAATGACTTGTGTTGTCTTGGAAGCAAATGAAAGAGACCATTTCAAGAACAGAGAATGGTTTACAGTGTCACATGACGCTGAAAAATCAAGCAAAATAGGATTGGAAAATACTTTCTAGATTTGAAGACATGGAGGCCATCTGATACCTCAGTAAAAGCTGTTGGGTAGACTGTGGTCACATACTGCAGTGAGTTGAGGAGTGAGTAGAAGATGAGGAAATGGAGACGATGAGATTTGCCATTACCACATGGACAACCCATCTGTCCCTGGCTCAGTTCTTTGACATCTCTACCTCCATATTATAACCTAAACATCCCACTCTCCACCGACAATCTCTCCAACTTATGTCCCCTCCACTTTCTCTCAATCCTTTACCTTATTTCTTTTTTCCAGCATGGATTTTATGATTCATTATTTTTTTGTTTTATTTTTCAATTACAGTTTACATTCATATAGTTCATTATTTTTGAAACGCTCTTGCTTTACCCCAAAGTCTTTTGCCCTCTGTCTTTTCTAAATACCTGGGGAGGTATTGTGTTACTAGGGATGCTGTCTACTGTCTGCTTCTACTGCCTGCCCCTAGGAGCTGAAAGAGAGAACCGAGGTCAGCATCATTATAAAGTCATAAATATTTTCAAATGGTTCAACTCTTCACACTGCACAGTAGACCAACTAATTTTTCTCAGGTTAACTTACATTCTAACACTCAGTAATGACTTTTCTACTCTCCTCAAACATTCAACCCTGCCCCTTCTCCCAGCCAGCCTCACACATCACCCTCAAACAAAATGATTTTACATCATAATGAGCTAAAACAAGAAAAAGAAAGGCAGAGGTGGGAATTCCCTCACCTTCTACCAGCAAACAAAAATGCCTGCCTCAATATGCTTCCATCTTCGACTGCAACCAGAACCAAGGGTCAGCTTCCTGCTGCCATAAAAGCCAAACTCGTGAGGCAGGTGCTGGTGAAAAGGAAGGTGGTTTATTCAAGTGCCAGTCACCTAAAAAAGATGGGGGGCTCTTGTCCACATCTCTACATCTCAGTGCAGGAGAGGTTTTTATAAGGCGAGGGATGGAAAGCAGAACAAAGAGATCAAGGAGAGGGGGTTGGAAAATTCTGTACATGCAGGTCAGCATAGTCCAGTCTGATAACTGGGCAAGTGATGGTCTGGCGGGCATCATCCTGGTCTTCGTCGTCCTGGTTCTACATCATCCTTGTTCTACAGTTGAAGGTCAACCAATCTCCCAGAACTGAAATGACTGAAAGTCGGCATCTGCATCTTCTGAAGTTAATTTCTAGGATTCTTATGCAAACATGCTGTTTATTTACAAGCTGCATATTAGCCAGAGTCAGCATTTACAGAGACAGTATAAAGAGAATGGTGGGGTGGTTCCAGTTCTCCAGGATTACACTATCTCTTGTGAAAATGGAGGAGCTGTCCTTCCTCCTGTCATGGATCAGTCCTTCTTGGGTCTGAAAAACTTTCTCCCCCTGGGTGGATTCTCACCCATCAGTCACCCCTTCTTCTGTTCAACTGGGTTTTCTATTGACATTTAAACACACTTGAAGTTTCTCGATTCTAAAACAAAAAGACCCCTTTGAAACCTTTGATTCCCCACGAATACACTCCCTTCAGTCATCATGTTCTCTCCTCTACTTCGTGGTCAAAAATGTTGAAAAGTTGAAATAATAACCAGGAAAAATAAATGAGAATAAGCATAGAAGCTACTGTTTGCCAGACAGTGCATTCTTTGTTTCTTCTAAGGGCCTTAAAATGTCTCAAGTTTCACGTCACTTGTCCTATAGACACTGTCTTTCTTCAGCTGTAACCATGCAGCCATTATCTCAGTGAATGACTCAACCTTCTTTTTAAAAAGCCAGAGGTTCTCAGCCAGCACATTGAAATCACCTGGAGATCTTTAACGTCCTAATGCTTGCCCACGCACCCGTCAATTGTAATTGTCTGACACATGGCTTGGCATCGGCTCCCCAGAGGATTCTAATGTGCAGCCAAGACTGGAACCAATGTAAAGCTCTTGTGTGTGCACTTAAAGTAGCTAATAAACAAAATTTTTAATACATTTCTTTACACATATTAATCTCAAATTCTCTTGTATTGCCTCCTTAAAAAAAACCAAAAAACTAGGGGAAATAAATAGAGCATACATTGTTGGTGGGGGTATCAAATGGTATAGCACTTTGTAAAACAGTTTGGCAGTTTCTTAAAATGTTAAACATAAATTTACCATATGAGTCTGAAATTCCACTCCTAGGTATATATCCAAAAGATATGAAAAAATGTCTACATAAAGGCTTGTATGCAAATGTGCAAATGTTCATAGAAGCATTCATCATCATGGCCAAAAATATTATTCAAATATCCATGAACTGATGAATAAATTAACAAAATGTGGTCTATTCATACAACTAAATGGTAAATCCATGCAATTAAATGGAATACTATTTGGTAATGTTTTAAAGTACTAACACATGCTACAACATAGATGACCTTCAGTAACATTAAGCTAAATTAAAGGAGCCATACACAAATACCCTATTTCATGATTCCATCTACTTGAAATATCCGGAAAACCAAACCTATAAAGACTGAAAGTATCTTGTTGGTTGTCTGAGACTGGGAATGGGAACAAGGATTAACTGTAAATTAGTAGTTTGGTTGTTACCAGAGTGATAGAAATGTTCTAAAACTGGATTGTGGTGATGATTGCACATCTGGGTAAATTTACTAAAAATCATTGAATTGTATACCTACAACAAGTGATGTGATGTGTAAGTTATACCCCAATAAAGCTGTTAAGATCAACCATCCCTGGGCTTCTATGTGTCTGAGAAGTGCTCAAGGTTGTGTATAGATGAGGCTTATGAGTGCGGCAACATATAGGCCACTCCATGTCCCTGTCCTCTTGTTTCCTCAAGGACACGTCACAAGACCAGTGGTTCTCAAAGTATGGGCCCAAAACAGCAGCATCCACCCAATGTGTTAGAAATGCACGTTATCGGTTCATCCCACATCTCCTGAATCAGAAGCTCTGGGAATGGACCAGCATCTGTGTTTTACCTAGTGCTCCGGGCGATTCCAATGATGCTAATGGGTGAGAAACACTGCACACAATCTACATGCCAGGCTCTCTCCTCTCCCACCTGCGGGAATAGGAGTGATTTATCTGTTGAGGTTAAAAGAATAAACGAGGCTCTTTTCATAAGAGCAAAGAATTGAAATAACCCAAATGTCCATCAATAGGTAATGGATGAACAAACTGGTATATCACACCAGTATTTATACCAATGAAATACTAATCTGCATTTTTTTTAAATAAAGGAATAAACTACTGATAACGGTAAATCATTCTGCTGAGTGAAAGAAGCCAAACACAAAACTGTTATTTTTATGGGACAGGCAAAACTTAATTCATGACAGAAAGCACCAGCAGTTGCCCAGGGCCGAGGGAACTTTGGGGGCTGATGGAAATGGTCTATATTTTGATTATGGTGCTGTTTATAGGGTTGTATTCGTTGGTCAGAACTCAAAACTACATTCTTAAAATGGGTATGTTTTATTGTACATAGTTCTATCTCAATAAATTTGGTTTTAAAAGGAAGGAAAAAAAAGAAACTGGGTCTAAGTGACTCTCTCCGATCCTTCTCTCTGGTTTTCCAACCCAAAGAGGGGGCCCGGGCAGGGGACGTGGGGCAGGAGGCCCTTGGCTCTGCTCCTGTTTGCATGTGGTAAATGCAAGTAGTCTGGACCCAGACCTGCCTCCTGGAGAAAGATCTGCCAAAAGCCAGCTCTCCCCTGCCTCCCCCAGTGCTGGGTTCCATGGGGAGGCTCTCCGTGGGCATCTGAGTATGCATATCAGCTCTAATCCACACCCACAGCTCCCTGGGGAGGGCCTCCAGGTCTGGGAGACAGCCCCTTCCTAATTTATGTCTCCGTGCGACAAGGTGGCGATCCTGGGGCTTTTCTGAAGCCCTAGCTCGTTGCTGTCTCCAGCTTGGCGCTTCATGCCACTCCTTCTCTGTTCTTTATTTTTCTTTCTAGGTTTTTCCCTGTCTTCCTTCCTCCTTGCTGGTGCCTCTCTCAGTTTTGCTCTCCTGGGCCTAAACAGCCTCATATTTCCTAGCTTTCAATTCTCCATCCAAAGGAGGTCTAATTGTCATTTCAGAAGTAACCTATTCAAATATAAATATTCAGTTTCATACTCTGTAACTCTTCCCTTCCCTGATGCACCCAACTTAGTAAATGATACCACATTGGCTCAGGGTTCCAGTGACCCTAGGAGTCACTGTTTTTCCTCCCCCACCCCAACAAAGCCAACAGCCACTTCTCTATGTTTTTTCCAAAATGTATTGGATACATCCAGATAAAGATCTCCCATCTCCCAACTATCTCCTCTGGCCCACCTGCAAGCCAACACCACACAATAGAGCAGGGCTGGCAAACTTTTTCTTTAAAGGACCAGATAGCAAATAATTGAGGCTTTGCAGGCCATATGGTCTCTGTAGCAAGTACTCGGCTCAGCTGCTATAGAGCGTAAGCAGCCTCAGACTTAAGACTTATGGCATGTAAGATACCTAGACAAATGGGTGTGGCTGTTCCAATAAAACTTTATAGTAATAGCTGTGTTTTGTGCTGGTCTCAGCCTATCGATAGTGATGCTATCAGCTAGAAATGCCCGGGGCAAGAGTTCCATCCATTTCAGGAACTCTTGCCTGAAACTTACGGAGTGCCTCTTTAAGACAATCGTTAGGACGCTCAATGAGGCCAGCCAGCTGGGAACGTTTACCTGGGTGGAAGTTCCAAAGACTATGAAGTTGGAGAGTCTGCTGTTGAGTCTCCTCAGAGGTGAAGTGTTGCCCTGGTCAGAGTCAATGTCTGTCTACCCAAAGGGAACAAGAATCAATGCAGTAAGGAAAGAGATGGCCTGTTCTGAAGAGGAATTCCAGGAGGAGTCCCGTGTAAGTATCCATGATCCTGGGGCTCTATCTGGAAGACCAGCAGAGGGGACAGCTGGCCGATGAAATGGAAGAAATCCCTCTGCGGGAGAGAGTGTGGTGGGCCTTCCCGGGAGTGTGTCCCCTTCTGGATAGCCTCTGTCCTTTGGTTTGGGAGCAGAGAGTGCACTCGTCTACCAGAACCTTGGCTGCCAAAGAGGGATTCCCCTGGCGTGAGCCCAAGCTGTTCAGGGGTGAATTCCCTGGTGGCGAGAGGTTGCAGGGCCCATTTTTCAAGTTGGTGAAAAGGGTTTGTACTCTGAGGCGTCTGTACTTGGCTGCGTGTGGAGGGCTAAGCGAGGGAGTCCGCGATAGTGTTGAAAACAGCGTCTGGTGTGGAGCAGTTCGTGTGGACAGAAACATAAGCAGCAACGATAGAACTGGGGACCCTGCTCATGTCTTCCCTGACTGGCTGCCCCAGGTGGGTGTGCCTTGTATGAGGAAATTGTCCTCAGCCGTTGGCGAGAGCAAACCTCAAGGCCTAGCAATGGCCCAGGAGCTTGAAAATGTAGCTGCCTGAGAAAGTGTCCCTGAGGGCTAGGTGAACAGCTCTGCCACTAGCAAGGCGTCTGAGGCGGTGGGATGCCCGCCACCAGCGCTGCACCGCACACAGTGGTGGTCAGCCATCAGTGAGGAACCTGACTCCCTGTTCTATGCATACAGTGGTGGTCAGCCATCGATGAGGAACCTGACTCCCTGTTCTATGCATACAGTGGTGGTGCGGCCATCAGTGAGGAACCTGACTCCCTGTTCTATGCATACAGTGGTGGTGCGGCCATCAGTGAGGAACCTGACTCCCTGTTCTATGCATACAGTGGTGGTTCGGCCATCAGTGAGGAACCTGACTCCCTGTTCTATGCATACAGTGGTGGTGCGGCCATCAGTGAGGAACCTGACTCCCTGTTCTATGCATACAGTGGTGGTTCGGCCATCAGTGAGGAACCTGACTCCCTGTTCTATGCATACAGTGGTGGTGCGGCCATCGGTGAGGAACCTGACTCCCTGTTCTATCTTGGGCTGCTGCCCCGCCCCCGCGCCCTTGCCAGGGGCTTCCCAAGTGGCCAGAGGGGAGGGAGCAGGGAGCATTGCTGCATCCTTGCAGGCTCTCAGCGAGGGGCTGAGTTTGGGGGAAGCCACATTCTCCTGTAATTTGAAAGACCTTTGACATCAGAGTTACCCTCTCCTGAAGGTACCATTTCTACTTCACCATTTCTATTTCTCTATCCCAGCGCCTATAGGAACTTGGGTACAGAGTGGTACTGGGTGGGGGCTGATTATGGCCTCTATTTCTAAAAGAGCCTAACAGGATGCCAAAGCTGGCATTTAAGAGGAGAGTTTCAGGATGCTGCTGGGGCTGGGGGCAGAAGCTTAGTCCAAACCCACATAGGAAGTCAGACAGACTCATGTTTGGTCCAGAACTCCAGGAGGCACAGTCAGGTGTGGCCACGGACTCAACTCGGACTGTGGAGCCAGCGGGACAAAGGTAAGGCTCGTTGGGCTGCCTGTTGGGCAGTTTCTAAAGCCCACTCTCGGGCTTTATCCCAATGGGAGCTGGCAGACCTGCTTGTGGCTGCAGAAATAGGGCGCAGAATCAGTGAGAGGTGAGGAATGTGTTCCGGAAGGACATGAGAAGACCCTGGGATGTGATTGACAGTTGACTGTTGGGGGAATTTCCCGGCCCTGAGAAGATGCCCAGAAACTTGATGGTGGAGGCGGCGCCTTGAATCTTGTGGAGGGCAGTTGCCCAGCCGTGCTGGTGTGGGTGGTCTGTGAGGGTGAGCGCATCTGCCTGTACGGCCCCCTCAGAGGAACCCCTGCACGTAGGTCGTCAGTATAATGCAAGATGGCACTTTCCAGTTGGCGGCAGAGTTTATGTGCAATTGCAGGACTGTTTCAGTACCTCGTTGGGAGCCTCTAAATGAATATATACTGAGCCCCTTCCAGAGTGAAAGCAAGTGGGCCTGGGATTCCTCCATGATAAGCACAGACTAGAACATACGAGCTAATTCAAAAATTGGAAGGACGCTCCTCAGCCATTGTATGTCCTCAGTCAGTTGTGTATATAATTTAGGAATTAGAACCTTCATCACGGGAACCTGAGCACTGAGGTGTCAGTAAGCAGTGGCGGGTCTCCATCGATGGGTGGCTGGTTCAAGGACCAGCCAAACGGGATGTTGAAAGGGGAGGTTGTGGGCTCAATGACCCCATCTCAGGTTTGCTGTTAATGACGGGGCATGAGCCTTCAGTGCCCTGCTTCAATGAGTGTTTACCGTCCTGACCTCAGGAGGGAGACTCACCGCGGGTGTCCATTTGGTGAGTCTCACCAGGAAGACCAAGAAAATTGGGCTTGTAACACGGGGCACGGGCACGCCACCATGTCTCCATGTCTACAATAAAGAAGGAACCAGCGGGGCCACCAGATGAAGCTCTTTGGTGTGAATGGTCCCAATAGTTACATCCAAATGGGTTTGTAACCTTTGATGGTTTCACCAGCAATGCCCTGTAGGTAGAAGGGCTTCCTGTTTGGAAATCTAGAGGGATGGCCTGGAATCACAGTGCCTGAGCCCTGGGTCCAATAGGGCCGCAAAGAACTGTGCATGTTTATTTTCCCAGTGGACCACCAGCGTGGCGCAGGGTGATGGTCCCTGGAGGTGGGACAAGACCTGGGAGCTGCCAGCACCCTAAGGTGGGGACTTTGGTGGCTGCCAGTCCTGGAGGCGTGGGAAGGGGGTAGTGGGAGTAGCGGGGACTGGTTGGGCCTGAGGGTTACAGGGCAGCTGTGTGGTCAGAGGCTGGATGACAGAAGGATGCTGGTAGCTGGGACAATGCTGGTTTCAGGGCCTGGAGCTTAGAGTCTGTCGGCCCAGAGATTAAGTGGCCAAGAACCCTGAGTGGTTGTAACTCCCAGGAGAGGTTTGCCTGTGCATGCCAACTGGGGCAAAATTGGGTGGGGGTCTTATTGGGGAGGGAGTGGGTAGCCCTTTCCATTGAGGGAATTTTGGAGAGGATGAGACTGAAGCATCTGGGCATCTGGGAGGGACTCCCTCCCTGTCCCGCAGTCGTGTCAGCACCCTCCAGTGCCCTTCGGATGGTTTGTATCCCAATAAAGTGTGGCAGCTCTGTCTTGTAATTAAGGGGAGCTCCTATAAAAGGGATTCTCTGGATTCAGGGTCAAATGGAGTCTCTTCAGGGGTGGAAGTAAAGATGGAGTCTCTCTCTCTCCCTCCCTCCTTCCCTTCCACTCTCTCTAAAAACCAATGGGGAAAGTATCCTCGGGTAAGGATTAACAATGACAGAGAGAGAGAGAGAGAGAGAGAGAGAGAGAGAGAGAGAGAGAGAGAGAGATGCCAGAGAGCTTGCTCACCTGCGCCCCCCACCCACATGTGAGGACAGAGAAGGTGGCCATCTCCCAACCAGGAAGCAGGATCTCACCAGGAGCCGTAGGCTGGGGCCTGGATCCGGGCCTCTGGCCTCCTGGGGAGAATGTGTCTCTGTTGGTTAAGCTGCCCATTCTCTGGCCTTTCATTGTGGCAGCCTGAGCTGACTAAGGCATATCCTTTGCAAATTACTTTACATTCATTCACATTCTGTCCCCCAAATGCAAACAATCTTTGTGGTGTTTTTCTACTTCATATGTGTTTTCAGCATCTAATTCTCTGTAGTTAGCAAGAATTTGTGGTGTTACAATGAGGAGAGAGAAGAAAATAACTAAGCTGTCTTTAATGCTTACCAAATGCCAGGTACTATCCGAAGTATCGTATTGACACCATTCCCATTTCACAGTCTCGTCATTCCTGTGAGGCGGCGCCCCCTTTTTCTTCCAAATATCACACAGCCGTAGAACTCTGGCATGTGAACTCAACTGTGTCTGACTCCAAAACATGAGCTCTTTCCTCTGTGAAATTATTTACCCTTACACCTTAACTACACAAAATAAAACTCTGATGTTCAAA
The DNA here is from genome assembly GCF_963259705.1 of Myotis daubentonii. Classification (NCBI taxonomy): domain Eukaryota; kingdom Metazoa; phylum Chordata; class Mammalia; order Chiroptera; family Vespertilionidae; genus Myotis; species Myotis daubentonii. Next base: position 74,606,315 of record NC_081849.1, on the reverse strand, counting down.
TGGGGGGGAGTGGGCCTAGAGATAGAGGTATATCTTACAGTGAAAGATTAACATGCAAAAATGAAATCAAAGCCTGCCGTACAGTGTAAAGGTCAGTACGTTCTCAGTCCAAAAGCTGTCAGAGGAAAACACACAGCTATCTGCCCAGGACGCACGTTCATGCAAGAACAGAGGCCCACATCTTACTCTTCAGATTTTAGCCTGCAGAGCACAGCTTCGGGGCGCCAGTTTTCAAGACTCATCCTGCTCTGCTGGTTAAGAGGCTGCCAGATGCTCTGGAGGGCAGAACCCACACTTGCAAGTGCCTCATAAAGTCCCTGAGACATTGTTGGGACTCGTCTGAGGTTGTCAGGGGTGTGTGCTGATGGCTATTTTCCATAGAGATGGGAAGGACACCGTGAGAATATGAAAGTCACACCTAACTGCTTACCAGCTCTACTCCGGGTAGCAGGCTCATGGGCAGACACTGACGTTGGGATCTCAGCTCTCTACTCAGCCCACCTCAGTCCCACCTCTGACACAAGTAACCAAAGGGAGGAGGTGGAGGGCAAGTTTGGAGGTCTGGACCTGCTGCTTTGCGCATAGTTACTCCAAGTAATAATGGGTCATTCCATCTGTGGGTGCACGGGCAGTGTTTCAGGGGAGCCAGCGGAGTATAACAATAGTCCCGGTACTCAAAGCACCTTCAGATCAATTAGAGAAAAAGGTGCCCTCGTGTCCAACAACTAGGGATCTAGGGCCAGGCGCTGGGATAGTATGTCGTTACAAAGACAGATGTGGTTGTGGGCTGAGGTAAGGTGTCCCGGGGAGGACCTTGAGAGATGAATGGAACTGGGAAAGGATAAGGACGGCAGGAGGTGTGGTGCTCTGAGATGTCCATGTCCTCATCTCTGTAACCTGTGAATTTGTAAAATGGTAAAAATGGGACCAAATTGAGGATACCGAGATGGGGACATTTCCCTGGGTTATCTAAAGGTGCCCAATGTAATCACAGGGTCCTTATAAGAGGGAGGCAGGAGAATCGGCGAGAGGAGAGGAGATAGGACAACAGAAGCAAGAGATGGGAGTGGAGCAAGGAGGGGACAATGGAATGCAGGCAACCCTTTCCAAGCCGACAAAGGCAAGGAAATGGATTTTCCCCTCAGAGCCTCCCAAGAAGAAACCAGACCTGCTGACACCTTGACTTTAGCTAATGAGACTGATTTTGAACTTTGACCCCCATAACAGTGAGATAATAAGCTTGTGGTAATTTGTTACAACGGCAATAGGAGACTAATGGGGGGGAGGGGTGATTCAATTTGGAAAAGCAGCAAGATGAACAGCCAAAAAGGCAGTGACTCTGCGTGACAGTGAACCCCCAGTCCCAATACTGGAGAAGGATGAAAAGTGTGAGGCCATGACCTGTTAGTTTGCTAGGGCTGCCATACCAAAGCACTACAGATTGAACAGCTGCAACAACAGGAATGCACTGTCGTTCAGTCCGGGAGGCTACAAGTCCGATTTCAAGTTGGCAGGGCCGTGCCTCCTCTGAAGGCAGTGGAGAAGCAAGCCCCCAGTCCAGGATAAGTAGGTAAATGGAAAACTGAGAAAGGTACTCCCAGAGGTTGTGCCGACCCCTTAGCCCTGCCCAGATTGGGAGGTTAGTTAAAGCTGGCCAGCCCTCCAAAGACGTTAAGCCTGTGCTCTCATCCCCGCATTCCACCTTCGCAGAGCTCAGTCACCATGTGGGCCGAGGCAAGCTGGTTTTCCTACCTCTACCTCCACGGTGTCCTTGATCATTTCCTTTCAAGGGCACTAAAAGAATAGTGATTTATGTCATTTTATTTTTAAAAATAGGTTGCCTCGAGTTGTTGTTTTAACCCCCCAAAATAAAAATAAAATTGATAGTCAGTTACTAAATACTTATTCAGCGTGCTCTGATACTCAAATGCCCTTGTTATCCAGTAGAGGATAAGAGACTCATTCATTAAATAAAAACTGAGAGCGGGTTGTGTGCCAGGCACTGTATTAGGCACTGGGAACCCAGCAAAGATGAACTAGTCATAATCCATGCCCTCAAGGGATTTCCAGACTAGGTATGAAGGCATAAGAAGAGTCAACACTCACCACATAGATGGCAGATGCTACAGTGGACACACCTACAGGGGGTTTCATGTGTCCCCTGGGGGACCCAGCCTGGATGGAGCATTAGGAAGTGTCTTGGAGCAGATACTGGGACATTAGTGGCATTAAGCAGATTAAGGGAGTCTTAGTCCATTCAGACTGTCATAACAAAGTACCACAGACTGGGTGGCTTATAAACAACAGCACTTTATTTCTCACAATTCTGCAAGCTGGGAGTCCAAGAGCAGGGTGCCAGCATGGCTGGGTTCTGGTGAAAACGCTCCTTCCCGCTTCAGACTGGAGGGATCTCTGTGGGGGCTTTTATGAGGGCACTAATCCCATTCATGAAGGTCCCACCCTCTTGACCTGAGCACCTCCCAAAGGCCCCACCTCCTAATGCCATCATCTTTGGAGCTAGGATTTCAACGTATGAACTTGGAGATAACCCAGAAATTCAGATCACAGCGATGGGTTAACAGACTTCTCCCGAGAAGGGCCAGATGGTGACTGTTCTTGGCCTTGCAGGTGGCCTGTTCTCTTTCCCAGGTTCTCAGCTGTCATTGTAGTGTAGTCCTGGCAACTGTAGACGATATGCAAATGATCAATGTGGATATTTCAACTAAACATTATTCGTAAACACTGAAATGTACATTTTATATCATTGTCAGGTGTCACAAAATATTATTTTTTTAAAAAAATATTTTTTATATGTTTTAACTTTAAAAGCCAGTCTTAGCTGGTCGGCCATTACTAAAGCAGGTGGTGGAACAGACTGGGCCGGTGTCTTGGACATTGCTGAGCCCTGAGCTAGATGGGGAAGTGAGGAAAGCCAGAGTGAAGAGGAAACAGCTCGGGAGAGAGGCACATAGGCAAATTCAGGAACTACAAGCAGTTGTTAAAGATTAATTTTTTTTTTAAGTTGAAATCATGAGTCTTATGCAAATATAAGCAAACATGTGCCAAAGATTTAATTTTTTAAATAGGGTTATAACATATGATGGCAGGTACCAACTCCCTAATGGGTATAAGGAAAGATGCCATACAACCCATTCCATCTAGGAGCTGGGGAGGGTACGTATCTGACCTGGGCATTAGAGGGGCGGGGTGCACTCACTACCCTCAGCAGTGAATCAAGACCAGCAGCTTCTCTCTGAGAACTCTGCACCAGGAAGACAGCTGTCAGGCTGTATCTCTAGTCTCGGGCAAAGATTTTACTTAACTTATTAATGAATGAGAGAACCAGTAGAACATAACTCCTCTGAAGGAAATGTTTTAAGACACACACATATAAGCTATCAGAAATGCTGGGGTCAGTTGGTGGATGTCTGTAAGGCAATGGCCAATTGTGTCTCCACAGGACACAGCGTGCACTTCTGTGGACAAGAGTCATTTGCATTATCATCAGTGTTCTAAGACTTAGAGTGCGACATAGCTGAAAGAGCGAGATAACCAGGAAGATGCACTGCACAGGAAGCCAGTCTGTTTTTTCTCTCATTTCAAAGACTTTCACAGTTTTCCTGGCACAGTTCAGCTGATTGGAGGGGAGGGCTCTGGGAGGATTGTTGTATGGTAGGTATCAAAACCTGGCCTAATTTATTATTTCTGCTTCTTCCTTATGAAATCAGCTTATTTCAGGAAAATTAGAGGAACTACTAATGTCTGTGTAACCATGGGCAAGTTACTTAACTTCTCTGTGCCTTCGTTTCCTCAGCTGCAAGATGAGAATTAACTTGGCACCTACCTCACAAGGTGGATGTGGGAATTAAATGAGGGAGTATGCTCCGTTTGCTACAGAATACTTCCATTTCTCTGGACTCACTGACACCTCAAAGTGTGCTAGCGTGACAGTGCCACAAAAGTGCCACAGCAAAGAATGAAACACCAGAAACGTGGCCAGGCATCATGGGCTGTTAGAGTGGCAAAGAGGCAGGATGCTGTGGAGCCACGGGTGGTTTGAGCTGAATCATTTCACTGTAGGTTTTGGTTTCCTCAACTTGAGGGCAAAGAGAACTATAATTATCCATGACTCTTTGTTAACAGTTTTTACTTAGAAATGACACAGCTTGCCCAGCCGGTGTGGCTCAGTGGTTGAGCGCTGACCTCTAAACCAGGAGGTCATGGTTCGATTCCTGGTCAGGGCACATGCCTGGGTTGTGGGCTTGATCCCCAGTGTGGGGTGTGCCAGGAAGCCTCAGGCCCCAGTCCCTCTGGCTGTATGAATTGTTCCATCCTCCTCTGTAAGGAAAGGTACTAGGAAAGTTGGTTATAAAAGAAACTGAGGGGTAAATCGACCAGCGTTCTCTCCAGGTGCCAGTGGGCTCTGCCTGGGGTCACTCTGAGGTAACACAGGGCAGCTGACCCAGCCTGCAGGGAGGGCTTTGCAGGCAGGCCCACGCCCACCAGCCCTTGCAGCTTTGACAGCAGGTGTCAGCTCAGCGAGCACTGATCTTAGGTCACTCAGGTTCCCCGAATCTTATTAACGGCTGGTTGGCTGTGCTTAGTGACCCTCCGTGCACCCCGTCAGGACTTGCCAGCCCCCTGGTGCCCAGTGAAGACTGCTTAGCCCTCGTGAAATCTCCTGGAGTCCGGACAAGCCTCGGTGGGTGCTGCTTCCTCAGCCCGGCCGTTAGGTGGACCCCCGAGGGGGACGGGCCCGGGGTCACAGCTGGACAAGGGTCACCAAGGAACTCTGGTTGAGATAAGGCTGCCATCTCTTGTTTTCTTTTCCAAAAAGAAAATAGCTTGATTGCTTTTCCAGAACAATAATAAATGCTCATTTCTTCCCAGGCTGCCTACGTAGGGGTATGAAACATTCACTTCTCCCATATTTGAGTTCAACTAAATGCATGGAAGTGTGCACTTAAAACAAGTGGATTTTAAACTAATAATAATAATAGAAAGGAAGAAAAAGTGGACTTTGTGGTATGTAAATTACACCTAAAGGAATTTGCCAGTTTTGTGACTAAGAAGTGGAGCTGGGACTCCATACTGCTGACCTGGGGCCGGGGCCTGCCCTTCCTCTCTTCCTCAGATGAGGGAGCAAGCAAGAACAAGAGTGAGTTAAAGGAGAGATCGGGAAAGATGTCCACAGAAAGACTGTCTGTAGGCTTTCAGGTGATTTTTATTTTCTTCATGTAAATGAGCATTTATTATCGTTCAGGAAAAGCAATAAAGCTCTTTTCTTCTTGGAAAAGAAAACAAGTGATGCCAAGACCTCTGTTAAGAAGAGCTCGCCCTAGCTGGTTTGGCTCAGTGGACAGAGCGTCGGCCTGCGGACTGAAGGGTCCCGGGTCCGATTCCGGTCAAGAGCACGTACTCTCTAGCCCTGGTCCTGGTGTGTGCGGGAGGCAACCAATCGATGTGTCTCCCTCACACCAATGCTTCTCCCTTTCTGTCTCTCCTCCTCCCTTCCACTCTCTCTGCAAATCAATGGGAAAATATTCTACGGTGTGTTAGATTTCATCAAATAGTTGAATCGACACCCCTTCCCCTGGGAACTGAGCTTTAGGCCACTTCACAATGGACATTCCCTTTCGCTTAGAGTCTAAGCCAGTGATGGCGAACCTATGACACGCGTGTCAGAGGTGACACGCAAACTCATTTTTTTGGTTGATTTTTCTTTGTTAAATGGCATTTAAATATATAAAATAAATATCAAAAATATGTCTTTGTTTTACTATGGTTGCAAATATCAAAAAATTTCTATATGTGACACGGCACCAGAGTTAAGTTAGGGTTTTTCAAAATGCTGACACGCCGAGCTCAAAAGGTTCGCCATCACTGGTCTAAGCCTAAGACCATTATCTCTCCCTTGCGGACCTTTCCAGGGTCTGGACCTACACAGAGAATTCTCTGCCCAGAAAAAGCCCGCCTGGAGTCCTTTAAAAACCTCTGACTCCCCATCTTTGGGGGCTGGCGCCATTTGGGGGCTCAGCCCATCTGGTATCCAGATGACCTAATAAATTTATAATCCCTTACCACTTTGGCCTCCTGCGCTCCTCCTTTGGTGATCCTACCAGGGTGAGGATTAACAACAAAAAAGAGCTATACTGAGGGACTGCTTCAAATTAACTGGCAGACTAACTTTTTGATTTAATGGACAAATTATTGTTCTTAAAAAATACCTCCTCTCTGACAACACTCTAACCATAAACTTAATCCTAAGAGGTAAATAATTAAGCCATTCTGAGATGAAGGCATATATCCTAAGAATATGCCATCAATTAACAGGAAAATAGCCATAGTCACCTATACATGGTTATTTGAAGGCAAATTTCTGAAATTTGAACAGTGTTGTCACTTTAATTATAATTTTTATTCTAAAATTGGAGATACAGATATCAGGAAGAAACCCCTCAAGATATAATAAAAACCACTCAAAAAATACAGCAAGCCTTTTAAATGTATATATTTAAATAATGTCTTTTATGAAATTCCAATGTTTGAGATAACTTTAAATACATGCAGATATTTAGTGTGTAGGGTTTTATATTTTGCATCATAATTTAAAAGGCTTCAGGGGACATAGTATTCGATTAATAAAGCAGATCACAAACCGATCAAATAACAAACTGGAAAGTCCATTAAGTACCTCCATTTTGCTTAAGCTCCCCATTGGAATTGCTACCTAAAAACCAAATGCTACTCTTTGGTCTCCTGCCACCTGGTGCTGTATGGAAGCTGTTGGTTTGTAAAAAGAAATGAAACAAGTGAGTTCAGCTGATACTGACTGCAGCGTCCTCTCTGCTCAGCCCTGAAATGGGAAAGAGATGATGCCAGTCCTCTAGGAGTTTGCTGTCCAGTGCGCCTGCAGGGAACAAAATTAAAACCAACCGTGGCATCAATTTAAGATATAGCAATAAATAAAAACATGCAATTATATAACAAGTAAGAACCTTTGGAAAAAAACACGTCAGAAAGAGCTGAAAAGTCTATAAAATTAGTGTTTGGGGAACATTTGTTGAATCTATTCCCTAATCTGATACATACCTAGGTTGTGGGTTCAATTCCCAGCTAGGGCATGTAGGGGAGGCAACTGATCAGTCAGTCTCTCTCTCTCTCTCTCTCTCTCTCTCTCTCTCTCTCTCTCTCTCATCAATAAAAACATATCTTTGTGTGAGGATTAAAAAAGAGAGAGAGAGCCTGGCCAGCGTGGCTCAGTGGTTGAGCGTCCACCTATGAACCAAGAGATCACGGTTTGATTCCCAGTCAGGGCACATGCCTGGGTTTCTGGCTTGATCCTCAGTGTGGGGTGTGCAGGAGGCAGCCTATCAATTATTCTCTCCATCACTGATGTTTCTATCTCTCTCTCTTTCCCTCTCCGAAATCAATAAAAATATTTAAAAAAAAAAAAAAAGAGAGAGAGAATGGTGTATTCAGGGACTGAATATGTAGAGCATAGCTCTCTTGGAGAGAGTGTGGAAGAGATGTTGCAGCCAGATTATAAACAGGTTTTGTTATGCACACTAAGAAAATCAGGGCCTGTAAGTGAAAGGGAGCCAATGAGGGTTTGTAAGCAAAACAATTTCACAAGTGTGTTCCCTGGTGACAATGAGGAGAATAGCTCAGAAGAAACCAGGACAAGATTTAGGAGGCAGCTAGAGTCTTCCTTAGCACAGACAATAGAGTTGTGAAGGCCTGAGGCAGGGGGCGGGGACTACTAGAAGAGGTCCATGGGGGGTGGGTGTGGGAAAGTGGGTATATGTTATCTTTTCCACAATAAAGATTTTTAAAAAGTAAAAAAAAAGAAAAGAAATGATGGCAGCCCCAACAGACATGTTGATGTAAGGCTACAGAACACAGAGCAAGTGGAGTGAAAAGGCTGACTTAGGGTTCAGAAGCTGGGGGATTGCCTTCATAGCAGCATTTGATGATATCATCTTGGGAAAGCTAAGTTAAGAGTCAATCTGAAAATGTAATGACTTAAAACGTTCTGCTTTAAGTAATTGGGATAATACAACTTTTTGGTCATCAAGACCGGGCCACAAAATACTAAATTTGGTTTTTCTAAGCAAAATAAAACAGTTCAGTCAATACTTTTTAGCTTCTTTCTCCAACCTCCTCCCTTCCTCCACGCCAGCCCACCCCCTAATGTTCCTGAAAGGATCCTAAGCGTAAACAAGCCAGTGAAAGGCGAGACCTTCTGACGAACAAACAATCTTGAGTAGAAGCGGTGAGAATCAGGTGCTGTTTCCAACAGAAGGGAACAAAGAAGGAAGCACCAGGAGGACTGAGGCTTTTCCTCTCTCCGTTGGGTGACGCTCGGAGACCCCGGCTGAGCCCTGCAGCTTCTTTCTGAAAGGACACCATGGTCCTTTCGGTGGGGTACTCTCCGTGTGCCCCCTGCTGCTGGTGGAGGTGGCTTCCTGGGGTGCCGTTGGAATAAGAATTTCTGGAAGCCCCACGGGAGGGTGAGGTATCCTGGAAAGTTTAATTTCTGTGGAATTAAACCCATGAATTTCCAAGGTCACCTCCCCCTCCGCCCAGTCCAGGAAAAAGTCCCATTTTTGTCTTCAGCGCAGCTAGACACAAAGCCACTGCCCAGAGTCTCCACTCCATATTCGCACAGCTCAGCCCAGCATCTGGGTAGCTTAGCTTGTGTTCCCAGCGGCAGCCCATGTGTGTGGGGTCTGCATGGCCAAAGGCCATGTGGCTTCTAGGTCCGCATGGCTATGGAGGGAACACCTGAGTTCAAGGAGGGAGCAAAGCAAGAGAGGGGAGAGAGAGAGAGAGAGAGAGAGAGAGAGAGAGAGAGAGAGAGAGAGAGAGAGAGAGAATGAATATGCCTTTGTCTGGGGATTTTGTGTTTCCAAGTTTTCACAGGCTCGCATGGGCTCCAGGCCTCCGGCAATTATCTTTGTTCCCAGGTTAGACTGACAGGCAAGCGCCTTCTCTACGTCACCCCACCTTTACTGCATGTGTCCGTCTTCCCCTTTGTTGGGCCTCTACCCCCAGTGGTGTGCAGGAATTGCAGTGGTTCCCTGGGGAGTGAAAAGCTTCAGCTTCCTGGTGAAGCTGCCCAGATGACTATGCTTATAATGTCTGGCCTTCCCTTTGCTTTCTTCCTAACATTAATATTAAGAACTGGCTAATTACAATGTGACACAAGTTCCAGCAAGCCACGGTCAAAGGAAAGTCACTAATACCGCACCAAGCACCAGCCTATGCTGGGAAGAACACAGGGACTTCGGGGGAAGCAGCCGAAGAAATAGTCAAGGCCACTTCCCCCTTTGTCACTGAACCCCATCAATGGTTTAGGGAGGCCAGGCTCAGAGATTTTGATTGTGTGCCTCAGGGGAATGAGAGGGAAAGAGAGAGATTAAGAATAGCTGAGGTCCCTGACTTGAGCAAACGAGTGGGTAAAGATGTCATGAACTGAGATGGTATGGAAATGAGGGAGATGGACAGGTTGGAACGACTGTGAACAGTGTATGCTTGAGGTGCTGGTGAGTCATCCGGATAGAGATTCAATCAGCAGTTGAAACATGAAATCAAAGTTCAGGAAGCAGGTGGGGTTAGAGTTGGAGAAAGAAGTGGTTTAAGTTATTAAATAACCCAAATGAGTTGCCTGAGGAATACACACAGAAAGAGAAGGAGATGTTCAGGTGACAGCTGAGGAAACACCAATGCTCACGGGGAAGGTAGAAAAAGAGAGTACTTTCTGCTTCATCTCCTTGGTATCTGAAAATATAAACAGCTTTGTTTGGTGACTTTCTGATATATTCGAATCCAATTAAATAATGGAGAAATAAAACCTATCACCCCAATCTAGTAAGTACCTAATAGTATCGTTTCCAGAACTTCACATTGTAGCTTGCACTACCAAAGTATCCAGGTAATGGTGAAAATGGAGAGACGTTTTCCAAGACTGAGTGAATCCTGAAAGACTGGCCTTTTCCATCCTGAGGATGAGCCCATGTTGTGCTGCAGCAACAATTATAGGCAAGGACTGCAGCCTCTTTGGCCCAGCCACGATCTGGCCTCTGGAACTTCTCATTTCTTTCTTTTTTCGTCTTTTCTGTTTGGTATGAGCCATTTCTCCTTTCTTGACAGATGCCAATATAAATCAATGAAACAAGTTAGTAAATGTTGTCTTAATGTTGTCTCTGTAGAGATGTTTACCGCTCACATTCTAGAAGCCAACATATGCCATGGACTGTCTCGCTCTTCCTCTGTAAGTTTCATCAGACACAAGATGCCTTTCTGAAGGTAAAGCTGGATGATCAAGCAAAAGACTCTACAAGTTAGTGAATCGTGAAAATGCCTGCATTTATCACTCTTTTCCAGGTTGAGAGTGTGCTTTATAAAAATATTATTGCAAGTAGGAAGGAAAATGTGTTTGAATAGGCCCATAATTTTCACCCACGTGAACTTAGAGCATCTCCCCAAACAATTCATTCCTTGAGAGGGCGTTGCACCTCTGTGGCTTTTGTGAGCACAATGTAAGCTTTGATTCTCTGCGAGTCTTCCTCCTGAATTTCACACTGTAGAAGCAACAAATCACTTAAATCTTGGTTATATATTTGGCAGGAATGTTGCAATTTGGGGCTGTGGTCCCTGATTGCAACCCCCCGTAGTCATTTTCAGAAGTTTGGCACATAAATACCGTTTGCTGTAAAATCGAGCTCTCTTTACGTGTGTGTGTGTGTGTGTGTGTGTGTGTGTGTGTGTGTGTGTAAGTCAGTCAGTCAAAACCTAAGGCAAGCGACTTTACAAATCACCTTTTTTGGCAAGTTTTGGAATACCTCTCTCTTTTTTCCCTACCCTCAGATGCCTCAGGGAAAACATTTTCTACTTAAATTGACTCTCACTTTCAGGTGTGCCTTCACATGCCCTGCCTGCTGCCTGCGCCTCCCAACAGACTCTCAAATCCTGGTAAGTCTCACCTTCGATCTCACTGGCAAGTTGGCATTTTTTGGATTAAGTGAAGGTATCAGCAAGCTCAGAATTTGTATGTGGGGAAGCAGCATAGAATATAATGTATCAGAGCATAGAGTATAATCATTGTTTTTACAGAAGGATCAATAATCAGACATGCATATATCATACAATACCCAATGGGAAGAGTGGAAGCTTAGTGCACAGTGGGACGCAGCCAATGACCTGAAGTTCTCTGTTCCTTGAAGGAAGCACGAAATGAAATGTTGAGCTGCACCATTTAAAATTGTGTATTAGGTAAATGCTTATTTCACTATGGTGATACAGCTTGTGACAAGTTAGAAAAAAATTCAAATTCTATAGAACTGTACGTGTCTTCAAAATGTTTCTGTTAATATCCTAGGTGTGTGTAAATACTGTGTTAAAAAAAAACACACACGTACTTTCTGCTGCAATTGAAAGGAAATAAGCTTTATAGCTTCCAGTTCTGCATTCCTCTCTGTGATGCAATTTAGGCAACACAGCTGAAATATCTAATGATTCCTGATGCAAAGTGGAAAAAGATATTACACAAATAAGGAAAAGTTAAACACAACTTCGTTGACTGGGCACAGCCTGCAAGTGAGGGCAGATGAAGTAATGTTAGTGAACAGTCAGTAAATTAAAATCAATTAGCAACGCCAGAAAGTTAGATATTTTATTGTCTATTGCCACCCTTCATACATTCTGAGACCTTTATTGCAACACAATATATTTTAAGACCTGCGGCCTCCAGCACCATTCATTAAACCAAGGGTCCTCAAACTACGACCCGCGGGCCACATGCAAATACAAATATTGTATTCGTTCCCGTTTTGTTTTTTTACTTCAAAATAAGATATGTGCAGTGTGCATAGGAATTTGTTCATAGTTTTTTTTTAAAACTATAGTCCTGCCCTCCAATGGTCTGAGGGACAGTGAACTGGCCCCCTGTTTAAAAAGTTTGAGGACCCCTGCATTAAACAATGACCAAAGTACATCCACATGCTTCTCATCCAAAGAGAAGGTAATAGTATATTTATTCATCCCAATTACTTTCACAGGTGTCACTTAAATTCACCATACATTTAGCAAGAAAACATTTCACGCAGCCCCTGTGAGGCTTTGCAAATGTCAGCTCTGATAAACCAGCCTGAAACGCAGCACCAACTAAACGGGCAGCTCGAGGAAGGATGGTGTGGAGGGGATTACCACGGCACCTCGCCTGTGCGTTATGTGCCGCTGTGGGCTCCATAATGCCTGTGTAGGTGACTTCAGATAATAGAACTCCTAAAAGTTGCCAGACTTACCATAAGACTCATGTAGTTTGGGGCTCAGCTCACCTGAAATGGGAAACAGAAAACAGGGAGTGAGACCAGAGCTGAGCAATTTATAGAAACAAAGGGTGGGATACCAGGCCCTGGCTCAGGGCGCGGAAGCCACCTGCAGTTTCTCAGACTCAGCACGGTTGATATTTGGGGCGGGATAATCTGTGTCACAGGTCTGGGGTTGTCCTATGCATTGGAAGATATTGATTTCGGGGCATCCCTAGCCCCTGCCCACTAGGTGTCAACAGTATCCCTCTCCCCTGTTGTGACAGCCAGACGTGTCTGCAGGTGTTGCCAAATGTTCTCTGCAAGGCAAACCAACCCATTGAAAACCAGTGCACAACACTTTGCTGAGAAGCAGAAAAGCTGATCTGGGCCTTGGATTTGCAGCGTAATTGCAGGGATCAGCCATAATCCACATTCGCTGAGAAGGAAATCAAGGGTTTATTTGCAGTGGGACGTAGAGAAGTAAGAAAAGCGGGCATGAGTTAAATCGCCTTACCACATTTTACTGGATCATTTCAGGAAGAATACTTTTAGCAGCCTGAATTAACCAGAATTAACCCACCTCTTCAGCTGCTGTGCCTCAGGCTTTCAGAGATAGCTGGATTAAAGGATTTTAAATCCCAATGTTCTGTGGGGCCACTCGCATTCTTTGGGGGGAGGAAGAAAGCTAGGGACCCCAGCGCTTCCCACCTTCTTCTAAATGGGCCCTGCAGAAGTCCCTGGTGTGAACGCTTTGGACCACAGGCCAGTGCGTCTGACTTGGAAGCTGTGATTCCTTCACAGGATGTGGTTCAGGATCTTTGCAGAAAGCCTAGTTCTAAGTGGAGACAATACTGGGAATGAAGCCCACCATAGAATGTCTTCCAGCTATGATATAAAAAATTAGGACTATTGATGGGTGATTATCTCTATAACCCTCTTTGCCTCCCAAGCAATTTCTATTACAATATTTAAATTTTCAGATTTAAAGACAGCCCAGTTTCACACTGGGGCTCTGGAAAGCAAACATATATATACACACACACACACACACACACACACACACACACACACACACACACACACACTAGGGGCCCGGTGCACGAAATTCGTGCACTGGGTGTGTGTGTGGGGGAGTGTCCCTCAGCCTAGCCTGCCCCCTCTCACATACTGGGAGCCCTCAGGCGTTGACCCCCATCACCCTCCAATCGCAGGATCGGCCCCTTGCCCAGGCCTAATGCCTCTGGCTGAGGCGTCTGGCCTGGGCAGCGGGGACCCGCAGCTGCAGCGGCCCCACGATCGTGGGCTTCGCTTTAGGCCCAGGCAAGGGACCCCTAGCTCCTGGGACTGCCAGCTTCGACCGTGCCCAGCTCCCATCGCTGGCTCCACCCCTACTTCCTGCTATCACTGGCCAGGGTGGAAAAGGCGCCTGATTCTCCGATCATGGCTGGGGGGGCAGGGCAAAGGCGGCCCCAGGGCCGCCTTTGCCCTGCCCCCCAGCTCTTAGCTCCCCCCTGGGTTTCCGATCACTGTCAGTGGCAGGGGGCTTCTTCCTGCTTTCCCTTTCGCCTCCCTGCATTGTGCCTACATATGCAAATTAACCGCCATCTTGTTGGCAGTTAACTGCCAATCTTAGTTGGCACTTAACTGCCAATCTTAGTTGGCAGTTAACTGCCAATCTTAGTTGGCAGTTAATTTGCATATAGCCCTGATTAGCCAATGAAAAGGGTAGCTCGTATGCCAATTACCATTTTTCTCTTTTATTAGTGTTGATATATATATATATATATGTGTGTGTGTGTGTATATATATATATATATATATATATATATATATATATATATATATATACTAGAGGCCCGGTGCACAAAAATTTGTGCACTCGGGGAGGGGGGGGGCGGTCCTTCAGCCCGGCCTGTGCCCTCTCCCAGTCTGGGACCCCTCGGGAGATAACGACCTGCTGGCTTAGACCTGCTGCCGGGTGGCAGAGGGCAGGCCCAATCCCTAGGTGCAGCCCCTGGTCGGGCTCAGAGCAGGGCCATTTGGGGAGTTGGGGCACCGCCCCATGTCATGCACAGAGCAGAGAGGATCAGGAGGTTGCGATGCCACCCTCAGTCACGCTCAGGGTAGGGCCGATTGGGGGGTTGGGGCACCGCCCCCTGTCACACTCAAGGCAGGGTCGATGGGGAGGTTGCGGCGCAACCCCCTGTCACGCACAGAGCAGGGCCAATCAGGGGGTTGGGGCGCTGGCCCCTGTCACTCACAGAGCAGAGCCCATCAGAGGGGTTGGGGCGCCGCCACTCTCACACTCAGGGCATGGCCGAAGGGGAGGTTATGGCTCTACCCCGTCACACACAGAGCAGGACCCATTGGGGGGGCGGGGGGGGAGGGGGTTGGGGCACCACACCCTGTCACACACAGAGCAGGGCCGATCAGGGGGTTGGGGCACTGCACCCTGTCACACACAGAGCCGCAGAGCGATCAGGGGGTTGGGGAGCTCCCCCCTATCAGGCACAGAGCAGGTCTGATCAGGGGGTTGGGGCGCCTTCCCCTGTCCCGAACAGAGCAGGGCGGATAGGGAGGTTGTGGCCCCGCCCCCTGTCACACACAGAGCCGCAGGGCGATCAGGGGGTTCAGGGGGTTTGGGCACTGCCCCCTGTCACACTGATGCCGGTGCCGGGAGGCCTCGCGGCTCCGCTGATCCCCTTGCACTGGGTGTGTGTGGGGGGGGGGGAGTGTCCCTCAGCCCAGCCTGCCCCCTCTCACATACTGGGAGCCCTCAGGCGTTGACCCCCATCACCCTCCAATAGCAGGATCGGCCCCTTGCCCAGGCCTGATGCCTCTGGCCTAGGCGTCTGGCCTGGGCAGCGGGGACCCGCAGCTGCAGCGGCCCCACGATCGTGGGCTTCGCTTTAGGCCCAGGCAAGGGACCCCTAGCTCCTGGGACTGCCAGCTTCGACCGTGCCCAGCTCCCATCACTGGCTCCACCCCTACTTCCTGCTATCACTGGCCAGGGCGGAAAAGGCACCTGATTCTCTGATCATGGCTGGGGGGCAGGGCAAAGGCGGCCCCAGGGCGGCCTTTGCCCTGCCCCCCAGCTCTTAGCTCCCCCCTGGGTTTCCGATCACTGTCAGTGGCAGGGGGCTTCTTCCTGCTTTCCCTTTGGCCTCCCTGCATTGTGCCTACATATGCAAATTAACCGCCATCTTGTTGGCAGTTAACTGCCATCTCAGTTGGCAGTTAATTTGCATATAGCCCTGATTAGCCAATGAAAAGGGTAGCTCGTATGCCAATTACCATTTTTCTCTTTTATTAGTGTTGATATATATATATATATATATATATATATATATATATATGAATGAATGAAATAGGGAAAATGTTAAGGACTAAAAACCAGAGAGTAGGCCATGGGGGAAGAGGCAGGTAAAAGGTCAGCACCAGGGAACAACCAGGACTGGCAATTGATGCAGGGATCGCAAAATCAAGGTTACAACAACCCTAGCAGGAAAGGGAGCCTCCAGGGCATAGCTGAGACTTTCAAGTGGGGGTGGATGAAGTGAGGTTAGTGGAATAGCCAGTAAATAAAAGTCAGGCTAGAATGCTATGCTGCAATTAGTGTCAAGGTTAGACACTGGTGTATTTTAACACACACACACACACACAAATGCAAACTACAATTAATTCAAGTCAAATGTTTTTTTAAATATTTTTCTAAGTACTTATTTAAAAATATATTTATTGTTAAGAGTATTATGGATATCCCCCTTTTTCTCCCATTGCCCCCTCCATCTGGTTCCCACCCCACCCCAGGCCTTCACCACCCTATTGTTTATGTCCGTAGGTAATGCATATATGCATTTTTTTTTTTGTTAATCTCTTCCCACCCACCCTTCCCCTTTCCTTCTGAGATTTTTCAGTCTGTTCCATGTTTCCATGCCTCTGGTTCTATTTAATTCATCAGTTCATTTTATTCATTAGATTCCTTGTTCATTTATTTTGGTTTTTATATTCAATTGTCGATAGATATTTGTTATTGCCAATTTTTGTTCATATTTCTCCTCCTCCTCCTCCTCCTCCTCCTCCTCCTCCTCCTTCTTCTTCTTCTTCTTCTTCTTCTTTTTCAAGAATACCCTTCAACATTTCATGTAATACTAGTTTGGTGGTAATGAACTCCTTTAGCTTTTTGTTTGTTTGTTTGTTTGTTTTGTTTTGTTTTGTTAATACTCACCCAAGGTTATTTTTCCATTGATTTTTAGGGCAAGTGGAAGAGAGAGGGAAAGACAGAGAGAAACATAGATGTGAGAGAAACACATTGATTGGTTGCCGCCCACATAAGCCTGACCAGGGCCTGGGCCAGGGAGGAGCCTGCAATCAAGGCATGTGCCCTTAACTTGAATTGAACCCAGGGCCCTTTGCTCTGCAGTCCAATGCTCTACCCACTGAGCCAAACCAGCTAGGGCTCCCTTTAGCTTTTTCTTGTCTGTGAAGCTCTTTATCTGACCTTCAATTTTAAAAATAGCTTTGCTGGGTAGAGTAATCTTGGATGTAGGTCCTTGCTATTCATCACTTTGAATATTTCTTGCCACTCCCTCTGGCCTGCAAAGTTTCTGTTGAGAAATTGGCTGAGTGTTGTATGGGCTCTTCCTTAGAGGTAACTAACTGCTTCTCTCTTGCTGCTTTTAAGATTCTCTCTCTTTGTCTTTAACCCTTGGCATTTTCATTATGGTGCGCCTTGGTGTGGCCTCTTTGAATTCCTTTGTTTGGGACTCTCTATACTTCCTGGACTTGTAAACTATTTCTTTCACCAGGTAGGGGAAGTTTTCTGTCATTATTTCTTCAAATAGGTTTTCCATATCTTGCTCTCTCTCTTCTCCTCTGGTACCCATATAATGTGAAAGTAGGTTGGAAGAAGAGGAGGATCAAATCAGCAATTTAGAAAACAAGGTAGAAAAAAAAAACAACAACAATCAGAGCAGCAAAGAGAAAAAATAATTTTAAAAAATGAGGATAGTTTAAGGAAAATTTTGGATAACATGAAGTGTAATAACATCTGCATCATAGGGGTACCAGAAGGAGAAGAGAGAGAGCAAGGAATAGAGAACTTATTTGAAGAACTAGTGAGTAAAATCATCCTTAACCTGGTGAAAGATACAGAAGGTAAACGACACACAAGTCCATGAAGCACAGAGTCCCAAACAAGATGGACCCAAAGAGGCCCACGTCAAGACACATCATAATTAAAATATCCAAGGTTTTTTTTTTTTTTTTATCAAAAATAGACCCAGAGACATAGAAGCAGGAACAGATTGTTGAACCTCAGAGGGAAGGCAGGGCAGGGTGGGTGGGAAGAGGTCAACCAGTGAACCTGTATGCATATATGCATAACATGTGGACACAGTCAATGGGGTGGTGAGGGCTTGGGGGGTGGGGGGGTGATGGGAGCAGGCTGGAAGAGGTTAATAAGGGGGGAAAGGTGGACCTATGTAATGCTTCAACAATAAAGATATTTTTAAAAATTAAAATAAAAAATAAACATATTAAATGCCCAAGGTTAAAGACAAAGTGAGAATCTTAAAAGCAAGAGAAAGTCAGTTAGTTACTTACAAGAGAGCTTCCATAAGACTGTCACCTGACTTTTCAACAGAAACATTTCAGGCCAGAAGGGATTAGCATGAAATATTTAAAGTGATGAAAAGCAATGACCTATGACCAAGGCTATTTTACCCACCAAGGCTCTCATTTAAAATTGGAAGAGAAATAAAGAACTTTCCAGACAAGAAAAAATGATAGTTTGTTATCACCAAATCAGTATTATAAGAAATGTTAAAGGGCTTGGAAAAAGTGGAGGAGGAGGAGGAGGAGGAGGAAAAAGAAGGGGAGGAAAAGGAATAAAAAATGACCCTCAAGTTTCTGGCCTGAGCACATTGATCCATGGTAATGACAGTGGATTCCCAAACTTTGTTACAGATGGAATCACGTGCAATCTTTAGAACATATTGATGCCAGGACCTCACGTCCAGGTATTCTGATTTATTTATTTTTTTTTTAATTAAATCTTTATTGTTCAGATTATTACATTTGTTCCTTTTTTTTCCCCCCCCCATAACTCCCCTCCTCCCAGTTCCCGCCCCACCCTCCGCCCTCACTCCCCACCCACTGTCCTCATCCATAGGTGCACGATTTTTGTCCAGTCACTTCCCACATCTCCCACACCCCTTTCCCCCCCCAAGAATAGTCAGTCCATTCCCTTTCTATGTCCCTGATTCTATTATAATCAACAGTTCATTCTGTTCATCAGATTATTTATTCACTTGATTCTTAGATTCACTTGTTGATAGATGCATATTTGTTGTTCATAATTTGTATCTTTACCTTTTTCTTCCTCTTCCTCTTCTTAAAGGATTCCTTTCAGCATTTCATATAATCCTGGTTTGGTGGTGATGAACTCCTTTAGCTTTTCCTTATCTGTGAAGCTCTTTATCTGACCTTCAATTCTGAATGATAGCTTTGCTGGATAAAGTAATCTTGGTTGTAGGTTCTTGGTATTCATCACTTTGAATATTTCTTGCCACTCCCTTCTGGCCTGCAAAGTTTCTGTTGAGAAATCAGCTGACAGTCGTATGGGTATTCCCTTGTAGGTAACTGAGTTTCTTTCTCTTGCTGTTTTTAAGATTCTCTCTTTATCTTTTGCTCTTGGCATTTTAATTATGATGTGTCTTGGTGTGGTCCTCTTTGGATTCCTTTTGTTTGGGGTTCTCCGAGCTTCTTGGACCTGTAAGTCCATTTCTTTCACCAGGTGGGGGAAGTTTTCTGTCATTATTTCTTCAAATAGGTTTTCAATATCTTGGTCTCTCTCATCTTCTGGCACCCCTATAATTCTGATGTTGGTACGCTTGAAGCTGTCCCAGAGGCTCCTTACACTATCCTCGCATTTTTGGATTCTTTTTTCATTTTGCTTTTCCAGTTGGATGTTTTTTGCTTCCTCGCATTTCAAATCATTGACTTGATTCTTGCGCTCCTCTGGTCTGCTGTCGGGCGTCTGTATAATATTCGTTATTTCAGTCTGTGTGTGCTTAATTTCTAGTTGGTTCCCCAATATAAGATCGAGGGTCTTATTAGTTTTCGTGTAGATCTCATTAAGTTTATTGGCAGCTTCTAAACAGTTCTTGAGAGACCTTAAAAGTGTGGTTCTGAACTCTATTTCTTCCATTGACAATTTTGTCCTGTTTCTTTGTCTCCGCATTTTGTTATGCTTCCTTGGTGCACCCCCTAGTGGTCTTTGTTCGCAGTCTTATAGATAAATCTTGATTGTTGTAGCTAATTCCAGGGAGGGTTTGACCTCCAGGCCAAGTGGCTATGAGAATCAGCTGTGTCAGCAGTGAGAGAACTTCTGTCCTCTAGGGAGGTGCTAATCTAGCCTTTGCCTGAGGCTATCCGGCAAATGCCTCTGTGCAGGGCTTGGGCGGGGTGGGTCGCACAGGATCAACAGGGTGGGCCGGAGAGAGCAGTTATGGCGGCTCTCAGTCCTGTCCCAAGGGGCTCTGCCTCTCTGAGTCCCAGCACCCGCTGCAAAGCTGGGAGAGAAAGCTGCACTCGCTCTGACCAAAGCCAGACAGTCCCGCTTCTCCCGTTTGAGTCTGGGTCCCTAAAGACTCGCCCGGATCTGGTGCTCAGAGTCTGCGACTCCCTCCCGATTGAAAACAACAACCTCGCCCTCCGCCGCCAGCCCGCTCCGCGCACTCCGCACCTCAGAATTTGACTTCAGCACTGCGCCTCCTCTGAGTGTCCGTGTGCGTTTCTCTTTCCTCCTAGTTGTAGGACTTCCACTCAGCCAGCGTTCCTGTGGTTCTGGGTGATGTCCCTTCCGTTTTTTGGTTTCACTTTTGAAGTAGTTGTTCAAAGCAGCAAACTCCGGCGTTAACCTATGCCGCCATCTTGGTTCTCCCTCCAGGTATTCTGATTTAATTGGTATGAATGTACCTGGGCAGCAGGGTGTTTAAATCTCCCCGGGTGATTCTAATGTGCAGCAAAGTTTGGGAACCACTGGGTTATGCTCTTCCCTTAGAATGGAATCCAGGAGAAGAGCAGGCATATTGGGCAAGTTAATGAGGCTTAGGTGTTTGTGAGCCATCGGTGGTTCTCAACCCTGGCTACACATTAGAATCCTCTGGGGAGCATCTTAAACACATTGACACTTGGGTCCCACCCCCAGCGATACTGATTGAATTGATCTGGGATGGGCCTGAGCATTGGTAGTTGAGAAATCTCCCCAGCTACATAGCATAAAATATTATTCAACTCTTACAAGGAAGGCATGAAGCATGCAGGCAGGACTTCTGAATCCAGAACAACATCAGGATTTGAGATTTCATGCTACCAAACGTGTAGCTGGGCAATTGACCAAAGCCACATGCTCTGACTGAGGAAAAGGAAAAGGCAACAAGAATATGCCACCTAGAAAAAGGGCTCAGGGTCAGGTGTCCCACACAGAGCGGACTTCCTAAGGCTCCATTCTGGACTCCCTATAGGTCTTCACTAGGTTTTGTATGCGGTTATTATACCAAAATCGCAGATTTTTAGAACAGATAGAGCTCTCTTTCAGCTGGAGATGCTTCCGGAGGGCTGCTTCTCACTCGGTCATTGTCCTATGACATTGGACATCTAGAATGCCCCCCAGGCTGTGTAAACTTGGATCACCGAGTGGGAAATTCATCTAAAATCGGGCATTTCAAAATACTGTCTAAAGGACTTCATAAGGAGTCAGGCATTTGAGTTTAGGAGGGTGGCATTCAAGGCAAAGGGCATGAGAGGAGGGTGCAACAAGCCAGAAAGTGGTGTCCTCATGCTAGAGTTCAGGGAATGTGAGGTTAGAGGGATAAAGATGTGGGATTAATAAGATAAACAATTTATTAGGACAGGCCTTGAAGGCTAGAATGTCAAAAATAATTCTCACATGTAAATACATGAAAAATATTTTTATACTCACTACCATTCATATAAATACATTAAAATAATAATGATAAGGTACAATTTTTGCTTTTTAAATTGATAAATATTTAAAAATTCATAATACTCAATATTGGTAAGGGCTCAGGTCAACAGCTGTTCCCATAGGCTGTTGATGAGAATCTAAAATGGGACAAACTTTCTGGACAAACAAACTGAATGGCAATTTGAACATCCAAAGCTGTGCACACCACACACACACACACACACACACACACGTATGTACACATGTATATATGCATATGTGTGTGTACTCTTTATGTATGCATATATATATCTGTATACACACATGCTGTTTGATTCATTATTTCCACTCCATTTAATATATGCTGGGGAATAATTACGGATATAAACAAAGACTTAGCAAAAATATTTATAACAGGAAAATATTGGAAGCAAGGTACACATCAACCAATAGGGGATTTGTTAAAGAAATTTTGATTCAGAGGAATACTATTCAGTCATTTAAAACCAACGCAGAAGAACATTTTACCTTCTCTCCTTCCAACCCACTGAGAGGCACGTACACTTTCATCCGTGTCAGGGCTCCCACAACAGTGACTTGGGGAGCCCTCTGTCCAGAGGGGCCTGGCTGAATCCACAAAGGGGTCACCAGTTTGGTTGGTGGAAGCCCCCAGGTGACTCTGATGCCCCGCTCGGCTGAAATTGCTTATGGGAAAATATATTGCTGGTACAAAAAGATGTGTAGGTTATATTGATTGAAAGACGCATATGATGTGATATCATTTTGAGAAAACAATTATATGCAAGGAAAAAAGTATGGAAGAACATGTAGCAAGATATTAACCACTTTTCTCTAGGTGGTAGGGCTATGGATAATAATTCTTTCATTTTGACTGTCTGAACTTCCTGTTTTCAATAATGAATGCATATTAATCGCATAATTTTTTTAAATAATAAGATGGGCAAAGGAAATTATATTTGTTCCATATTATTTCCCACAAATGATTGCATTTTGTGATTTCAAAATAGAAAACAAATATTTGTAAAAGTTGTATGTATTCTTTTTTGTTGTTGTTAATCCTCACCTGAGGATATTTTTCCATTGATTTTTAGAGAGTAGAAGGAAGGGGGAGAGATAGAGAGAGAGAAACATTGATGTGAGAGAGACGTATCAATTGGCTGCCTCCCACATGCCCTGATCAGGGCCAGGTATCGCCCTTGACCAGAATTGAACCCAGGACCCTTCGGTCTGCAGACCAACACTCTATCCACTGAGCCAAACTGTCTAGGGCTATATACTCTTATTTTTTAACATCTTGGGCACTATAGGTATTTTGTGTCCCTAAAGGATAAGAACAATCAGACAATTTTTCAAATCATTTATAATTGATGCAATTAATTGATTTTATCAGTGACTGATTTAACCTCCTTTTTTTTTTTTTTTTTTAACCCAGCAGAATTGGATTTAATCATTTCCTGACAAAAGAATGCAATTTCAACTGACCTTTCTTTTGCACCTTGGTGAGTATTGCCAAAAATCAGTGTTCAACTTGCATTAAATTGTTCTAAAATATTTAATGGAAATAGTTTTTAAACATATTCACCTTTTTTCTATACTGCTATATATTTGCATAGTTCTGTTGTATAATTGTCAAGCAACTAAAAAATTTCTCTCAAATATGTTTAGTATCCACACATAGTTATTTCTATCACTCTTTCATGGAAGATTAGCCTCAGCAGATAAAGTAAGATATTATTAAACAAAGCAAAATACTTTCAGATTCATAATTTGCAACTACAATGCATTTCAATTTTTAAAAATAGCTCTGCTTTGAATGTAGCACTTGTCCCAGTGATGTGGTCTCATGAAGAGCTTATAGGCAAAATCCCCTCTTCTGAATAAGCAACAGCTCTGAGCTAAAAGGCCAAATTTTCTATGTCTGTGCTATTTTTAATACGCTGAGAATAATTTACATTAGTCATAGAAAAGATGTTTCCAACAATTTCTCTCTTTGATCCGGTCTTTTCTGTCTAGAACAGACCTGCTTTTGGTTCCTGAGTACTAACTAACTTGCTTAGAATCTTTTCTTGAAAGATTCATAGTGAATCTCTTCATGGCAGCAAAGTTTAAGAATCTTGTCTTTTGATTGGGTTGTTTATCTTCCTTTTGTTAAGTTGTATGAATTCCCTGTAAATGTTGGAGATTAAACCCTTATCAGTGATAACATTGGCAAATATGTTCTCCCATGCAGTGGGCTTTCTTGTTGTTTGGTTGATGGTTTCTTTTGCTGTGCAGAAGCTTTTTATTTTGATGTAGTCCCATTTGTTTATTTTCTCATTAGTTTCCATTGCCCTAGGACAGCGGTTCTCAACCTGTGGGTCGCGACCCCTTTGGGTGTCGAACGACCCTTTCACAGGGGTCCCCTAAGACCATCAGAAAACACGTATATAATTACATATTGTTTTGTGATTAATCACTATGCTTTAATTATGTTCAATTTGTAATAATGAAATTGGGGGTCACCACAACATGAGGGACTGTATTAAAGGGTCGCGGCATTAGGAAGGTTGAGAACCACTGCCCTAGGAGCTGTATCGGTGAAGAAATTGCTTTGGTGTATGTCTGAGATTTTGCTGCCTGTGGATTCCTCTAGTATTTTTAAGTCCTTTATTCATTTTGAGTTGATTTTTGTGTATGGTGTGAGTTGGTGGTCTAGTTTCATTTTTTTTGCATGTATGTGTCCAATTTTCCCAACACCATTTATTGAAGAGACTGTCTTGACTCCATTGTATGTTCATGCCTCCTTTGTCAAATATTAATTGAGCATGGTGGTTTGGGTCGATTTCTGGGTTTTCTATTCTATTCCATTGGTCTATATGTCTGTTCTTGTGCCAGTACCAGACTGTTTTGAGAACGGTGACTTTGTAATACATCTTGATATCTGGTATTGAGATTCCACTTACTTTGTTCTTCTTTCTCAGGATTGCTGCAGCTATTCGGGGTCCTTTTTTATTCCAGATGAATTTTTGAAAAGTTTGTCCTAGGTCTGTGAAATATGCCATTGGTATTTTAATGGGGAGTTCATTGAATCTACAGATTGCTTTGGGTAGTATGGACATTTTAATGATGTTGATTCTATCAATCCATGAACACAGTATGTTCTTCCATCTGTTTATGTCTTCCTCTATCTCTTTTTTCAGTGTCCTGTAGTTTTCCGCACATAGGTCTTTTAGCTCCTTAGTTAAGTTTATTCCTAGGTATCTTAATTTTTTTGGTGCAATGGTAAATATATAGTAAATAGTTACTTTTCGAAAGAAGACATAAGGAAGGCCAAGAGACATATGAAAACATGCTCAAAGTCACTAATTATCCGAGAGATGCAAATCAAAACGACAATGAGGTACCATCTCACACCTGTCAGAATGGCTATCATCAACAAATCAACAAACGACAAGTGCTGGCGAGGATGCGGAGAAAAAGGAACCCTCGTGCTGGTGGGAATGCAGACTGGTGCAGCCACTGTGGAAAACAGTATGGAGTTTCCTCAAAAAAACTAAAAATGGAACTCCCATTTGACCCAGTGATCTGACTTCTAGGAATATATCCCAAGAAACCAGAAACACCAATCAGAAAGGATAATAAAGCAGCATAATTCACCATAGCTAAGATTTGGAAACAGCCTAAGTGCCCATCAGCAGATGAGTGGATTAAAACACTGTGGTACATCTACACAATGGAATACTACGCTGCAGTAAAAAAGAAGGAATTCTTACCATTTGCAATAGCATGGATATACCTGGAGAGCATTATGCTAAACGAAATAAGCCAGTCAGAGAAAGATAAGTATCACATGATCTCACTCATTTATGGAATATAATGAACAACATAAACTGATGAACAAAAACAGATTCAGAGACAGAGAAGCATCAATCAGACTGTCAAACCTCAGAGGGAAAGTAGGAGAGGGTAGGGGTAAGGGGGAGAGATCAACCAAAGGACTTGTATGCATGAATATAAGCCTACCCAATGGACACAGACAACAGGGGAGTGAGGGCATGAGTGGGGGTGGGGGTGGGGGGGTAATGGGAGGATAAGAACTCATATGTGAGATCTTAATCCAGTGGTTCTCAACCTTCTGGCCCTTTAAATACAGTTCCTCATGTTGTGACCCAACCATAAAATTATTTTCATTGCTATTTCATAACTGTAATGTTGTTACTGTTATGAATCGTAATGTAAATATCTGATATGCAGGATGGTCTTAGGTGACCCCTGTGAAAGGGTCGTTTGACCGCCAAAGGGGTCGCGACCCACAGGTTGAGAACCGCTACCTTAATCAATAAATTTTAAAAAAATAAGAATTTTTTAAAAAGAATCTTGTCTTTTAATTTTGCAATTTTTAAACCCCAAGGCAATTTCCCAATTAGATTTCCTGATTATGGAGGAAAGACTAGCTCTAGAAGGGAAATGCTAGTTTGTTCTCTGTTGAAAATTCCCTGCCTCAGAAAGGTGAGTCACAAGCCAGTGGGAAGGAACAAGGTATGTTCGGCTGCACCCCCAGGACTCTAAAGCTCAGACCTGGCCTCAGGTAGTCAGAGAAGAGTTGTCTCATCTACAGCTGGCTTCGATGTTCTCTTTGGGATGAAACCACCATTCAAAATGAGAAGCAACCACTGAAGATGACTGTGCCTTCTCCCCAGCCTCGATAGTGTGTGACTTACACCTCGCTCAGAGTCCTCCACAAGGAGCTCCCCCTCTCTGGAGGAAAAGTCTTCAAAACTAAATTAGCATAATGCTCTCCAGTTCCATCCATGCTGTGGCAAATGGTAAGAGTTCCTTCTTTTTTACAGCAGCGTAGTATTCCATTGTGTAGATGTACCACAGTTTTCTAATCCATTCATCTCTTGATGGGCACTTAGGCTGTTTTCAAATCTTAGCTATGGTGAATTGTGCTGCTGTGGACATAGGGATGCATATATCCATAGTCAGAGAAGGATAAATACCACATGATCTCACTCATTTGTGGAATATAATGAGCAACATAAACTGATGAACAAGGACTGATCCAGAGACGGAGAGGCATTGATTGGACTGCGGGCCTTGGAGGGAAGGTAGGGGAGGATGGGGTAGGGGGAGAGATCAATCAAAGGACTTATATGCAAGCATATAGGCCTAACCAATGGACACGGACAACGGGGGGGGGGGGGGGGGGGGGAGGGGCATGAACGGGGGGAGGGGATAACGTGGGGATAAGGACACATATGTAATATCTTAATCAATAAAAAATGTATTTAAAAAAAAACTAAATTAGCAGGAAAGTCTGAGCTGCAATACATCCTGGATTTCTAAATCCAAGGTTCCCTGATCTAACCCAAATGTCTAGGTTTGCCTGTGGTCAAACCATAAACCAGGGTAACCCCACATCATCAGCTGGGGCACTTTCTGGTTTGACCCCAAGCATTCATATAAACACCGAGCCTATCTGAACACTTTGTCTTGCATTCTGACTAAGGGAAACAAGAAGAAAAGCATCCTAAAACATGCACTGGCCCCAGGTTTGGGGAACGGGATGCAAAGTGCAAACCTCATCTAACGTGCATTCTTTGGACTTTTCCTTACCCGTATAAAGAATGCGGGTGAGTGCACCAATGTGTGTTTACAGCCTCTAAAACTCTGAAGTGCACTCCAAGGAACGTGAAAAATCTTACGCGTTCCCGAAAATTATAGCAATATACAAAATTACTGAGAGATTATATAATAATGGTTATTTCTGCAAAGTGATCCTTTGTTTTACAGAAAATTTGCTGTGCATTTTCTTTAAATGACCAGCTCTACATTCATTCTTAGTAAGTTTCTATCTTTAAGTTGTGTGTCATTTTTTGAGGAAAATGTTGATTTTCTAAAGACATAAACATCTTTATTCTTCGTCCTTGTTGAATTAGTTCCAGTGTAATAATTACCAATGTAATAATCTGGCAGCTGGAATCTCTAGCCCAGGAAGGATATTGCTCAGTTTATCTCCAGGCATGAAGCCTTCACTACTTATGTTTCAGGCCACTTTTTGCCAAGTATTTAGACCATAAGTTCATATTTTCACTAAGCATATTACATGAATAATGGTTAACTAAGTCCCAGGGTACGCTTATTTCAGAAAAGTACACATCTGAATAAGACAAGTTTGGCCAAGTTAGGTTATAAAAGCAGCTTAAATCTCTAAGGCAACGATTCCAATAAAAGACTTCAGGATGGAACTTGTCTAAAGAATAAAACCCTGAAGGGAAGTCTTAGTTAATCCACATGTAGCATTAGCAGAGATTTTATGCCTGACCTTGTTTCAAAAAGCCTCTATCTATTGGAATCCCAAATTCTAATTAGTTATTTGTCCTGGATGCCAATTCTAGGAATAAATGGAGATCTCCACTTGGATTATTGGGTGAATAAAAGGTAAATTCATGTTAACCACTCTAAGATCATTTATCATACAATGAAATAAAAACTGCATGATGGACTGTTTCTTCACGCATCTATCTCAAAGAAAGAGAGAGAAATGTTGGGCCTTTGTTTTGGAAGAATAATCTTTGCCATGAGATTGAAGATAGAAAATATCCTATTCAAACTGACATTTGGTAGCCTGTGGGGAAGTAGATATGATGTATCATATTCTTAAGTGTGGAACTATGACCTATGTATGTTTACAGATTGATAATAATAATAATAATAATAATAATAATAATAACAAATAACCAGATTAAAAGAATGCTTCGTGTGGGAAATGTATGCATAAGAGAAATAACATTATTTTTCAGAAGTCTGTATTTTTGGAGGAAAAGTTGAAGGAAAGAAACCCATTAGATATAAAACAAGTAAATAAAAAATTATTTATTTTTACAATTGAGAAAACTGAGAAGAAACCAGCTTAGTTTATAGTACGGTAATTTTTTTTTTTTTCATTTTAGGCCAATCCTCTCACTCCTGTCTATTGAAATCAGGTCTTGGCATAAAAGGTCTCAGGGGAAAAGTACATAAGAGCAGCTGGGACAGGGGTTTACTTGATTCACCATCCAGAGGCCAGTGGGGTAATTTTGAGGAAAGAGAGAACTGTTTGGACTTTTTACTTTTCATTTTGAGATCATTGCCGGTTCTCATGCAGTTGTAAGAAATAATACAGAGATATCCCACATACCTTTCACCCAATTCCCCGTCTTGCATAACTGTCGTACAATATCCCAACCAGAAAATTGACATTGATATATAGTCCATTGACCTTATTCAAATTTCACCAGTTTTACATACACTCGTGTGTGTGTGTGTGTGTGTGTGTGTGTGTGTGTGTGTGTTTATCACATGTGTAGGTTCCTGTATTCACCACCAGAATTAAGATACCAAACAATTCCATCCTCTTAAGGATCCCTAGTATTACCCCTTTATCTCCACCCCCACATCCCTCCCTGCCTCCCCAAACTCCTGACAATCTACTCTCCATCTCTACAATTTTGTCCTTTAAGACATTGAATTATGCAGTATAGAACCACTTGAGGTTGGCCTTTTTCACTCAATGTAACTCCTTTGATATTCGCCCACTCTGTTGCATATTTCAGTGATTTTCACTCCTTTTTATTGCTAAGTACTATTCCATGGTATGGATATACCACAGTTTGCTTAACCATCCACCTATTGAAGTAAATCTGGGTTGTTTCCAGTTTTTTTTACTATTATAAGCAAAGATGCCATGGATATTTGTATGTAGTTTTTTGTGTAAACATAAATGTTCATTTCTCTGGGAGTGCAACTGCTGGACTGTATGATAAGCACATGCTTAACTTTATAAGAAACCTCCATACTTCCCCCCAACTGGCTGTGCCTTTTTACATTCCCACTAGCAGTGTATGAGTCAGCCAGTTTTTCCACATTCTCTCCAGCATCTAGTGTTACTGCTACTTTTTTTATTTTACCCACTCTGATAGGTATGTAGTGCTATCTTATTGTGGCTTTGATTTGCATTTCCCTAATGGCTAATGAGGTTGAACATCTTTTAGGGCGTATTTGCCATCTGTTTATCTTCTTCAGTGAAATGTCTACTTGTGCCACTTGCCATTTTCTAGTTGGTTGGTTTCCTAATGTTGAATTTGGAGAGCACTTTACATATTCTAGGTCAACACCTTTGTCAGATTTGTGATTTGCAATTATATTCTCCCAATCTTCAGCTTGCCTTTTTACTTCACAAAGTTTCAATTTTGATGAGGTCCAATCTACCAATTTTTCTCTACATGGATCATGATTTTGTTGTCAATTCTAATAATTGTTTGCTTAGCCATAAGTCCCAAAGATTTTCTCTTACATGCCATAGAAGTATTTTTTTAAAATATATTTTATTGGTTTGTTACAGAGAGAAAGGGAGGATAGAGAGTTAGAAATATCGATGAGAGAGAAACGTCGATCAGCTGCCTCCTGCACACCCCCCATTGGGGATGCGCCTGCAACCAAGGTACATGCCCTTGACCGGAATCGAACCCGGGAATCTTCAGTCCCCAGGCCGACGCTCTATCCAGTGAGCCGAACTGGCTAGGGCCATAGAAGTTTTTTAGCTTTATAGATTTACTAGAGGCTCGGTGGATGGGATTTGTGCACTGGCAGAGGGCGTGGCCTGCGGGAATCAGCCCGCTGTGGGAGCAGCCACTCATCCCGGTCAGCCCAGTGGCTGTGGACCCACCCTCCGAGCGGCTGCTCCCACTGTGGGAGCACACTGACCACCAGGGGCAGCTCTTGCATTGAGCGTCTGACCCCTAGTGGTCAGTGCACATCATAGTGACTGGTCAACTGGTCATTCTGGTTTTACTGCCATCCAGTCACTGGGCTTTTATTATATAGGATATTTTACACTTAAATCCATGATCCATTTCGTGTTAATATTTGTATAAGTCATGAGGTTTGGGTTACAGTTTATTTTTTGCCTATGAGTGCCCAATATTCATCACTATCTGTTGAAAAGGTTATCCTTCCTTCATTAATTACCTTTGCACCTCAAAAATCAGGTCAGCCTTTTTGTGTGAATCTATTTCTGGATTATCTGTTCTGTTGATCTATGGGCCTATTCCTCCACCAATATTACTCTCTTGTTTACTGTAGCTTTAATATCAAGTAATTCTGGGTCCTGTGTCTTCCATCTATTTTATTCCTTCAAAATTATCATGTCTATAATTTGAACTGTCGTCAGGAGAAAACTAGTGCCTGGGTTTGGGCCTTGAGACTCAAAACAGAATTTTAACCCTTTCATTAAATTTAAAAAGATACTATACTGTCTTGTTCAAATATACTTTCAAAAGAAAAAATAGAACTATGTCTATAAATAGCTATCAATAAAATATTAGTCAACTCACATTGGATTTGCATTTAACTTTATATATGTGTGTTAACCTTAGAACTTAGTCCCAGGAAGATTCTACTTTGTTTTCTTCAATCTTCCCAACAATAAACTAATCTATTCATATGTATGTGTTACAAAAGTGTAACTTGAACATAATAGAGCAAACCCGGGGCGAGAACCATGCAGGCAGGAAAGAGTTAGGATTACCCTACCCACCCTTCATTTGCATGGAGAGATTTAACAGTTATTTTAACTCGAAATTTAACATTTTGAAACAAATAGAACTTTAAAAATAGTTTGTAAACTGAGAATTAAGAATCTTATCTCAGAGGCTGTGCATGAAAAGTAGAGACTTGAGGTGACAATTGAGATAGAGTTGCTCTTGCAAACATCTTATATCTCTTGTGAC
The DNA here is from genome assembly GCF_963259705.1 of Myotis daubentonii. NCBI lineage: Eukaryota > Metazoa > Chordata > Mammalia > Chiroptera > Vespertilionidae > Myotis > Myotis daubentonii. The sequence continues at coordinate 74,575,257 of NC_081849.1, read as the reverse complement.
CAAATGCCTTCCAGACAGATCTGTTGGACAGCAGGTCTGAAGGCCTGCGTGGGTTATGCAGACTGAAACCCCAAGGGACATCAATTGTTCCGGGGCTCATCTGAGCCCAACAATCCATATTATTAAAAGGATCAATTGGCCCTGGCCGGTTTGGCTCAGTGGATAGAGTGTCAGCCTTTGGACTGAAGGGTCCTGGGTTCGATTCTGGTTAGGGCACATGCCCAGGTTGCGGGCTTGATCCCCAGTGGGAGGCATGTAGGAGGCAGCCAATCAATGATCCTCTCTCATCATTGATGTTTCTATCTCTCTCTCTCCCTTCCTCTCTAAAATATATATATATATATATATATATATATATATATATATATATATATATATATATATATATATATATATATATATATATATTAAAAGATCTGTTGAACTTACACACATTTTAGGAGAAAATTCTTTTCCAAGAATTTTAAACTCTCTGGTTGATTTGGTACAGGTTGAAACAGCAGGTGTAAGAGGCAGAATTAGGATTCTCGCTCCTCGTGTCTGTTTTTGCCCCACAATGACACATGGAGAATTCTCAGTCCAGAGAAGCTGTCTCAGATTGGCTTCTTAGAAGGAGAGCCTGAGAGGGGGATTTGTGTGAACGTGGTTTACTGAGGGATGCTCAGAGGAGTAAGGGAGAGGGAAGTGCAGTCGGATATGGTCCCAGCTGCAGGCAGGCTCCAGCCTCCTCCCAGCGAGAGGTTCTGAGCATAATTTGCACAGTGAAGTGCAATGGAGCCAGCCTTCAAAGTCAGCATTTATCATTCATTGGCTGCGGGAATGGCCCAGGTGGGGACATGAATGCAGGTGGTATAACCCCACAGGCTAAGAGATTTCCACCGGCCTGAGGGCCCCAACAGCATCCAGGACAAGGGTCTTAATGGTCAACGGAACTGGTACTAAAAATAGGTTAACTTTTCCAACTTAGCCAGTTGCTTCTTTAACTCTTCTGCTACCCTTTCTAAGTAGCTGTTTCTGTTGTGTTCAAGGGTGGCTCAGTTATGCAAAAGCTGAAGATAAATGCAACAGGGGTGCCTGTCATCCCCCCACCGGCAATCTCCTAGTGGGACGCAGCACCCAGCTCACGGCTTCGTCTACCTGTGGGCTGGATGGAGCCCAGAAATACTGCATCCTCAGCTACCTGGAGGTGGGTTGGTTCTTTGTTTATTTGTTGGGCCGCTATTTAATCAATGATGTAGAGTCTTCCAGGTGCCTCTGGGGCTGCTCAGACAACAGTGTAAGAGACACCATTCCTTTCAGAACATCAGAGACACAGGAGACACAACTCAAAGCCAGGAAACCTTGATAGATTAGAAAATAGGGAAGATCTGCTTCATCTATTTCTTGTAACCTGTAGCATTAGACAGAAACGTCTTTTCAGTTCAGTCTTTGAAGGGAATTACTATGCAACGTGGCTGCCTTAGTGACCCCGGGAGTAAAGCATAATTGATTGACGCAGTGAAGCTTGAGGACCCCTCAGGGCCTCAAGGCCATTCTGCTAACATGAGCTCTCATGTGGGCCCTAGGGATAGCGGGGCGCAGCTTGGAATTCCCTGTGCAGCCTCACAAGCCTCTTGGAAACTGCCTTGCCTATAGTACCCCTCTGTGAATATATCTGGGGCCTTTTTTTTCCCTCTTAGAGACCAGTTTATTAAAAGGACAAGTTGCCTTGCAGTTCTTTTCCTCCCTGTGTTCTGGGAGCAGTGCAAGCATCCAAGGTCATCTACGCCTCGTACCTGCTGAAAAGCCCGCGGCGGTCACGTCAGGCCTTCAGTGAGAGGACGTTCAGGAAGGAAGTTGGACCCAGGCCGAATGTCGATGGCCCAGGCTTTTCCGCGCATTGTTCTTTAAGGCATCTCCCGGAGGCCTCTGGGAAATGCTTTGTATTCTAATTGGTTTCTAGTAAAAGAGGATGATTATAAATAAGTGGAGACACTACCTGAGGGCTTAGCGCTGTTCTAAGTTTGGGAAGTGCTTGTGTCAGAAAGCAAATTCTCTACATGTGCGAGGAAATGACCCTGGAGACGTGCTGCTCAACTCTATTCCAGGTGGGACGGATGACTCTTTAAGTAACTTTATGAGTCCAGGGCCTGTGGGCAAAGAAGTGGTTCTCAGCTCTAATATTAGAAACTTTCCGACCCAGACGCCAGCCATCTTGTTCTTCTGCCACTGGCATTTACTTACTATGGCCGTAGCCAACTCATGATATACTCAGACAATAACCAGAAAGTCATATTCCTACATCTTCATTTCACTCAACCCAAAACAGAGAAATAAAAAAAAAAAAATCAAACTTCAGAGGCTTTTTTTTTTTTTGGCCTAGAGCAGTGGTCGGCACACTGCGGCTCGCGGGCCACGTGCGGCTCTTTGGCCCCCTGAGTGTGGCTCTTCCACAAAATACCTCGTGCAGGCGCACGTGTACAGTGCAACTGAAACTTCGTGGCCCGTGCGCAGAAGTCGGTATTTTGTGGAAGAGCCACACACAAGGGGCCAAAGAGCCGCAGGTGGCTCGCGAGCCGCAGTTTGCCAACCACTGGCCTAGAGAATCGCAGAAATCTTAAAAACCTTAGAGCTAGAAAGAAATCTCTGGATATCTCTAGGCTGACAAAGTGTCACAGGCGGGGCTGTTCTCCCGTCTGTCATCTGGCAAGTTGCTGCCAAGCAGAGCATCCTCTCCAAAACCTGCACGTCACCCTGGGCCCACAGTGCTACCCAAGCGGGACCCCCGCTCCGTCACCACAACGAAACATCCCCTGCAGCCAGTCTCAGCAAAGACTAGGCTCCTGAAATGTTTACAGGAAGAGTAGCCCGCAAGCCCTGAGTATAAACATCTCGCCCAGGAATCTGTGTAGTACTACTGGAAATACTTTGAAGCCTTGACATCTTTCAGTGGAATCACAGGACTTCTGCTGCTCTTTTAGCCTCCCCATAAGCAGAATTGATCTAGTTTCCATTGCCCTACGATTTCCCAAGTGCATTTTTGGTTTTCTCCAAGTAGAAGGTTTATGATGGCCAGTGATTCTAAAAAGGTGATATGGATCTCCTGAAAGACTGGTTTATTTTTAGAGACTACAGATGTAACAGTCAGTAAAATCATTATACATTAGCCCTGGCCAGTAGCTCTGTTGGTTAGAGCATCGTCCGATATGCTCCGGTTGTGAGTTTGATCCCAGACGGGGCACATGCAGGAATCAACCAATGGGTGCATGAATGGGTGGAGAGGAAGGTTGATATTTCTCTCTTTCTCTCTCTCTCTCTCTCTCTCTCTCTCTCTCTCTCTCTCTCTCTCCCTCTCCCTCTCTCCCCCCCTTCCTCTCTCTAAAATCAATTTTTTAAAAAGATATTTTTAAAAATCATCATGCATTCATTCAATTTTATTGAACATCTGCTATGTTCCAGACACTATAGTAGGTAAGGAGAATACAGCCATAACCAAAACAAAGTCCTTGCCCTCATTCATCTTAAAGTCTAATGATGGCAACAGACAGTATTCCAATGACTATACAATATAGTCTCAAATAGTGATAAGCGCTTAGAGAATATTGCAGAGCAGGATAAGGATAGACACTAGCGGAGGCCATAGGGTGGGAGGAGGTGGAATTCTAGAAGTCAAGGAAAATCTCTCTGACCTGAGAACAGCTTGTGTTAAGATGTGAGTATTCTAAGGCAGGAGAGTTCTTGGAAAGCTCAAGGAAAAGCAAGAAGTGTGCACAGCTACGGCTGAGTGCATCAGGGAAGACAAGCATGGAGGCGGCCCTGGTGAGGTCATGTAGGCCCTTGTAAGCCATGTCAGGACATAAGCTCAATGTTCACTAGCGCATTCGCTGTTGTAGGCAATTTCCACCACAGGGGATTGTGATAACCAGCTCCTGCTCCCTGAAAGCTTTGCAAAAATGCTCTTCCAGGGCTCCACATATCAGCCAGGAACCACTGTGCAGGTCATTGGCATCGTTCAGAAATCCCTGGAGATTTCCTTAGGAGTTTTAAGTGAGTATAGCTACAAGCAGACATGAAGTTAAGCAAACTCCAAGGCCAATCTTGGCGGTATAGCCTTTGAAAATATATCTCAAGCAAAACTAGTTCCAGTTCCCAAAAAGACCTTCTAGTGAGTCTGTGAGACAAGAGGTGGGGCTCTCTGATGTGAGTTTATAAAAATCTTTTACAAAAATCCACAAGTGTAATACAAAGATTTTGGCATTGGAAGCTTTTCTACCAAAAACTGTGTCTGAGAGAGAGAGAGGGTGATGATTGCAGATAGCCTAGTGGTCCACTGCTTTATTAGTTTCATAGCAAATATTCTTATTTTTTTTACTAAAGGAAATAATTCCACTGAAAGAGTATATTCTAATTACTTCTCTGTAGTTTAAAATAATCTCCAGGTCATCTGCCTCTTGTATGAGAAGAAAATTAGTTCCACATGTTTGCATTTTTGCTCCAACTATGTAAATTTATAAAAATTCTTTCATATTTTAAATTCATTTGTTATTGTGTTTAAGCACCTATTGATGGAAAAATTGATGTCTTGTTATTTCCTCTGCTGTTTATTTTTAGCCAGATTGAATGACAAATATAGTAAGTACAGCTTGTTTTTAAGTTTAGGTCAACAATAAGTAATTACAATTCTTTATTTTAAATTTTAATGGTGACATTTTCCAGGGGGAACAAAAATGCTTCATTTGTGACTCCAGATTTCCATACGATCCGCACACCCATCCCAACAGCCACACCATTGAGAATGTGATTACAAGTTTTGAACCAAATAGAGAAAAGAAATGGTGGCAATCTGAAAACGGTATGAATAAGAGCCTGTCCAATTTTTTCTTCGTATTTTTAATAAGGTGTCTTTCTGTATGATTTTAACAGTGTCAGGCAAGGAGTTTTTTTGGAATGGAACCGTATCCATCAGAATGTAGAGCCCTGTATAAAAACAAATTCCCTTTTCATTTTAAGAAAGATTATTTTTTTTCTAGAGAAATAGAAGTGTATTTTAAGCACATAGCTCAGAATGTTTCACTCTTTCCATGTATGAGAAGAAAATATCTCTGCATTCTTTTGTTCTTTGTAAAAAAAATAATGAGGAAATTTGCCGGGAGCCGGTCCATGCTTGCTGTTTCAAGGGACCTGGCATATATGGCATACTGTTCTTAATATGTTTGCTCACCTTCTTGGCGCTGTGTTTTAACCAAGGTCACCTCTCCGAGAAAGGTTGAATCCCCAGGTAGGGATTTTCCCCTGAAGTTAGGGAGGGAATAAAACCCCTCAACTAAGTGCCAGGCGGGTAATTAATCCCTTTAACTATGAACAATCATGCTTAAACTACATAATCTTTTCTCCCTGGAATGGAGATAAGAAACGCCCTAACCTTTGTAATAGAGATTGATAGGATTGAATCAACTGGTATAAATACAGTTGTAACAAGACAGAAACACTCAGAACTCATGAGACAGAATTCAGAAGACAACAAGAGACAGAACTCAGAACACAGAATCAAGAACACAGGGGCTTGGAAGACTACAGAAATTGGCAAGAGAACCAGACTGAACCTGGCTGGAGAACCTACAGAACCTGGCAATAGAACCAGGCAAGAGAACCCAACCATGCTGATCAACTGAACGCTGTCCCTGTGTCATTACGTTTTATACAAGACTGGAGATCCTAGGCAGAACCTCTCTGGAGATCCTGAACAGAACTTGGCTGGAGATCCTGGCTACAGAACCTGGCTGGAGACCCTGACAAGCGAACCCGGCTATGATGATCAACTGAACGCTGCCTCTGTGACATTCCTTCTTCGCCGACTCCGTCCACACCTTTGGGGACCCCTGGACCCGCTGGGGTTGGACCCCCGGCAGAAATTTATGAGGTGTTGGCAAATAAAGGCTAATATAAAACACACTAAGTGGAATTAATAATGCCAGGAGAAGTCTCAGAGTTCATGCCATGTGCTTCTCCTTCTTCAACACATGAAGGAAGAGAGAAAAATGACACTTTGCTTCTTCCCGCAAGCCAAAGGTTTTAATATAAAAATTGAATTGAAAGGATAGTTGGCTACTGACTGACGTTCTCTCCCTTCTGGATTTATGCCCTTCTCTGGTCACGATCAACTGTGATATTGAACCTCACACTGGCCCTGACTAGTCTAAGTTTGAACCTGACTGAGGATTCCTCATGTCCCGTCCCCCCCCACCCCCACCCCCCCAGCTTTGGGCCTTATGTGCTTAAATCAATGTAGACTGGCTCACTCATGATGGCTCCTCTTCAACACGGTGCCAGTTTTGCTTTATAACTGTCTAGACTCCCATGCCAGCGTTTGTCCCACATCTCCTCTCAGAAGGAATCCCCTCTGTCACGGCTGATTACATAGAACCAGGGTTCTCACCCAAGCATTTTAGAGAGGGAAAGGAGATCTCCTTCCTGGAAAGGGTGAGGAGCCCATGACAGAGCCTGGGATGTGGCTGCCCGCTCAGCAGCAAACCCTGCCCCAGCCGCCCACCGGAAGGTAAGCTGCCCGCCGTTCACGGCAGCCCCGCCGCTGTGCTGTGGAGCTGTGCTGTCCAGTATCGGGGCCCTGGCCACATTGCTCCTGAGCACGTAACACGTGGCTAATTCAAACTGAGATGTGCTAGACGTAGAAAACCATCCCAGATTTCTAACACTCAGTTTGGGGTGAAAATGTGTGACAAAACATTGCTAATTTTTGAAATATTGATGGCATGTTCAAATGAGAATATTTTTTATTTATTGGGTCAAATATATTAAAAATAATTGCACCTGCTGGAACGTGGCTGCCAGAAAAATCTAAATGACACCAGCGACTCATATTTCTGTTGGACGGCGCACTTTAGCGAGATCAGAGCTTCCATCGGGTCCAGACTAGGGCCAGTCCTCCGTGTCCATGAGGAGGTGACGGCAGCGAATAGCCTCCATGCGAAGTCCTGGCCAGGACAGCTCCGTCTTCTCCGCCACAGAGGAGCCCGCAGATCCTCACCCCAAAGGAAGGCTCTAAGCTGTGTTTTATGCTGACTGACAGTAAAACTGGCGCAAATGATTGTTAGCAGCTGTTGGAAGGACAGGGAGTGTCGATTGTACCATGCCCTGGCTTGCTAGCTCACACGGTGTGTAGTCAAGATGTGAGCCCCGTTGTTCCACCTATGGGAACTGTCCCGGAACTCCTTTGGTGGCATGTGATACTGCCACACGGTGGCCATGGGCATGGATGTGGGCACGGTCTGGGTAAATCCCATATTGCTCTCCCATAGACCTTCTCCTGGGCATGGAATGCCATGGAAACCACTCCAACAGACTAGGAAAGAGTGTTGATCACCAATCATGGGCTTTCAAAGGGTTTATTACAGACAAGCCACAGTGAGGGGCTAACATGATAAACAGGGGTCTCTCAGAATCACTGATTTTCTCCTTTCTGCATTTTTCTTTAGGTCTCGATCATGTCAGCATCAGGTTGGACCTAGAGGCATTGTTTCAGTTCAGCCACCTTATCCTGACCTTTAAGGTACAGATGTGTAGGCCTGCTGCCCCTTTTATCTACTTACCAAACGCTGGGCTGACCTGAAAGTTTGCTTCCCCACTTCCTTGCAGAGAACGAAAAAGTTGTGTATACCTGGACTCCAGCTTTGTCATTGGGGTTTTTGTTCTTGAATTGAATCCGAATGCCACTGCTCATTAATTAGTAACTTACATGGCCAACGACAACAAAAAAAGTCTTAGAAGATATAGCACGAAGAAAAATGTCAAGCTCAAGGGGATAGAGACCACAGAACAAGAAAGGCACTTTCAGGCAAAAAGGGCAAGAACTGGAAATTACTTAAGGAAATATGGAAAGATTGTGATCAAAAAAGGAAAAAAAATTAAAGGGTCTTTGTTAAGGCTGCTGAGGTACCAGAGAAAATCCTGTGCTATAGTCATTCTCTAATCATGCATCAAAATTCAAATTTTGATGGCAGGCCTGGTGCTAAGTTGTTGTTATAAAAAAATGAATATAAAATAAAAATTTGTTTTAAAAAAAACATTAGCCTTTGACCCCAAAGAGCTCACAATCTAGTCATGGATACAAATTTATATATTTATATATAAAGCACATATATAAATTTAAAATCATAATACGGGGTGATAAGTGCATAGACATATTAGAATGGTGGGGTAGTTCATTGACAACACTAAATCTGCCCTGGGGAGCCCAGATAAGCTTCATGGTAGATTTTCAAGGATATAAGGGTTTGCCAGAGGAAAAGCATCCTAGCCACCACCTCCCCCCAAAAAAGAAGAAAAAAACCCATGCAAAATGCTGTATAAAATATCCATTACATTAGCTTTTTAAAAATTAATATGCCATCTTTCTCCAATTAATAAATCACATGGCCATAAACATTTTTAAATGGAATTAGATCTTACGGCAAAATATGTGCTCATAAATACTTGCCCACTTTTGGAAAGAGATTTGGTATGTTCACTGTATAGATATTTTAAGGGATACAAATAAAGTTTGAAAACAGAATTAAAAAATATAAATGTTTACTGTGAAGCGATAATTAAATCTCCCATTGTGAAGTATTACAAGTTTAACTCGTTTTTCCATAGACTTTTCGGCCTGCTGCAATGTTAGTTGAACGTTCCACAGACTATGGACACACCTGGAAAGTGTTTAAATATTTTGCAAAAGACTGTGCTACTTCCTTTCCCAGCATCACATCTGGCCAGGCCCAGGGCGTGGGAGACCTTGTTTGTGACTCTAAATATTCGGATATTGAACCCTCCACTGGCGGTGAGGTAGCATTTCCTTTCTTGGATTCCTTTGCTGTACAATAACCCTGTTGTGGTTGTTGTGAATGTGGTTGATTTAGATGAAAGCAGTGCTGGCTGAAAAATAACTTGAGCTGTTGGGTTTTAAGAATAACAGTTTAAATTGAAATGAATCCCGAATTCATCTCACATTCAGATAGATAATAAATACCTTCTAAGAAACAGTCCTGCACTGTGTCCAGCTGAAGGTGAGCGGGGACCAGCATCCAGGCTGGGCACCAGGGCCTGGGGGGTTCAGAGGGAGGAGCATCTGTTTCGAACCCTTGCAAGGGAGCGTGTAGGCGAGTGCAGCCCTGGACTAGTTGTCTCATCTCATCTTAATCTACAAACCACCACTCAGGTGGAATCTGCCAGGAATCTCCCCTGAACAACGCTGGTAACTGGCAGGGGGTCCGGGTGGGAGTGGGGTTGGCAGGTATTATGTATCAGCTGTCCTAGAAAGAATTGGTGGTCGGCAGTAGCTCCAGAATTCCCTGCCAAATCCAAATTGGTCATGACTTGCTGACCTGTGACCCCATCACTCCACCCCACCCAGAACAGGAGCCCTTCTTGCAAATGGTGTCACAAAGGCTCCACCGAGAACTGTTTGTAACTTTCATTTTCCTTCCTGGCACTTCTATACATTCATATGAAAACCCAATGACAGCCCGTATCCTGGGCTAGTTGGGAGGCAATGGCTCGGCCTGCGGGGAAGATCAGGATCTCTTATATAAGAGCATACCCTTTAACAATCAAGTTCCTGGGTGAAATACTTACATTTGCCTACATTTGTTTTACAGGTTGTTTTTAAAGCTTTGGATCCCAGCTTTGAAATAGAAAACCCCTACAGCCCCCACATCCAGGGTATGAATTGCTTTATATTTTTTCACATCCATTACTTTTCTAAAAATCTCATGTTAGAAGCGTCCTTGTCATTACATTTCTAGAGGACATTAAGGGGAAGTCAGTCAAGAAGGGCGCCTTGAACCGATACAACCTAAAGGCGCTTTGGTTCGTTGCTTTTATGATGATTTTCCTTTCTCTAGACCTTGTTACACTAACAAACCTGAGGATAAACTTCACCAAGCTCCACACCCTTGGGGATACTTTGCTTGGAAGGAGGCACAATGACTCCCTGGATAAGTACTACTATGCTCTCTACGAGATGGTGGTCCGCGGCAGCTGCTTCTGCAATGGCCACGCTAGCGAATGCGGCCCGATGCAGACGGTGCCGGGGGATGTGTCCAGCCCTCCGGGAATGGTGAGTCACGCAGCCAGGAGACCAGCTGGCTCCCCTACCCTTCTGTCCTGTCCCGGTGCTCCACGTAGATCGGACTTTCCACCTGGGGATCCACACGGTGCCAGCCTTGTGTCGGGGCAGGTCTGGTTCAGCCTGGCCTGGCAAAGCCTTGTGGATTCTGCCGCTCACGGGCATTGTTGAACTCATGACCAGCATGTCTAACTATGACTTTAAGGCAGCCCGTCTTGCTCTCTCTTGGCTATTTGTTTTTTTAGGGAATGGAGATTTGGTGAGGAGGACCCCTAAGTTCACATGCGTTCCCTCACACAAACTTATGGATGGTCTACTGCAGCCAGTGCCGTGGTGTTTGAATAATAGCTGTTATTGTAAGGATGGTCACCCAAGTAGCAACCTTACACTGTGATGACTGTGTCCTCCTAGTGCCAATCTCTCCCCTTCTTGGGACTAGTCTGAGGGAGTGATGTAGTAGAAGAATTGTATTGTCATGCAGAGTCCTGGGGTGAATCTACTAAATAATTTAAACTATTCATGACCAGACCAGGCATCAGACAAGGCTTGAGGCTGAGGCTATTGTACCTTCTTACTCAGCTCTCTCCATGTTTCAGTGGCAATAGAACTTCTCCCTTTGAACTTGGTCATTTAGGGCATTTTATGGAGAATCACACACCTTTCTCCAGTTTCTTTCTGTTTTCTAATTTGCTCTTTCCCTTATGCTTCTAAACCACCCTGGACACACATGCACGTGTACACACACACACACACACACACACACACACACACACTCCACACATCATCCTACCCCTCATCTTGCGGAGGGCTGCAATGTGCTGCCCTGACACTAGCATTCAGAAATACCAAAAAATTTATTGTAAATGTTGACTAAACATCTTAAATTTTTTAATTGTAAAAGCTATTGCATCTAAATAAAAAAAGATAGTATAGGTTGGTATTGTAACTACCATATGGGAAACTGAACTTCAAAGAGGCCCATGGTCTGGTATTTCATTTTCCATTTAAAGAACTGCAGTATTGCCTGGCCAGTGTGGCTCAGTGGTTAAGCATCGACCTATGAACCTGGAGGTCATGGTTTGATTCCCAGTCAGGGCACATGGCTGTGTTATAGGCTCGATCCACAGTGTGGGGCAGGCAGGAGGCAGCTGATTAATGATTCTCTCTTCCTCTCTGAAATCAATAAAAGTATATTTTAAAAAAATAATAATAAAGAACTGCAGCATCCTCAAAGATGAGCCCTCCTTTAACACTGCTTGCTTGTCACAATGCAGGTCCAGGGCCGGTGTGTCTGCCAGCACAATACAGGTGGCACGAACTGCGAGCGGTGCCAGGACTTCTTCCAGGATGCGCCCTGGAGGCCAGCCGCGGGCCCCCAGGACAGCACTTGCAGAGGTGAGTGGGGAAGGGTCCTCAGCACAGACTGAGGACATTTTTTTGTTCGTTTGGACTGCGGCAATGAAGGTGGTGAACCGGGGCTCCCAGCTCCAACTGCGCGATCTGCTGATGTCTCCCGTTATCTCACCTGGAAAAATCACCACCGTATCAAACCTTCACACCAAAAATTAACATGAATTTGAAAAATGAAACAATGTGATTGTTGGGTGAGCCCTTTCCAGGGGAGGGACCGAGCCCTGTAATAATATCAGTGGGGATGGTACCAACCCAGGAATTGGGTGAGGACTAGATTCAGTACTAAGATCCCTACTATTGTCCTGAATCACCAGACATTCCATGAATGTGACCTTAATCTCAGATGTCAGATAATAGGAGAAATGAGGTCTAGGTTGAGTTTGACTGGTTATTATACACTAGGGGCGCGGTGCACGAAATTCGTGCACTGGGGGGGGGGGAGTGTCCCTCAGCCCAGCCTGCCCCCTCTCACATACTGGGAGCCCTCAGGCGTTGACCCCCATCACCCTCCAATCGCAGGATCGGCCCCATGCCCAGGTCTGACGCCTCTGACAGAGGTGTCAGGCCTGGGCAGGAGACCCTCATTTCCCCCCATCACTGGTTCTGCCCCCAGCCCCCTCCGATTGCTGGCTCTGCCCCTTGCCCAGGCCTGATGCCTCGGCCAGAGGCGTAGACCCCCATCACCCTCTGATCACCTGATCGGCCCCTTGCCCAGGCCTGACGCCTCCGCCAGAGGTGTCAGGCTTGGACAGGGGACCCCCATCTCTCCCCAATCACTGGCTCTGGCCCCCGCCTAGGCCTGAGGCCTCTGGCCCAGGAATCATGCCTGGGCAGGGGACCCCCATCTCCCTCTGATCGCTTGCTCCACCCCCCGCCCAAGCCTGACGCCTCTGACCCAGGCTTCAGGCCTGGGCAAGGGGACCATCATATCCCCCCAATCCCCGGCTCCGCCCCCCGCCCAGGCCTGATGCCTCAGCCAGAGGAGTTGACCCTCATCACCCTCCGATCACCAATCACCGATCGGCCCCTTGACCAGGCCTGAGGCCTCTAGCAGAGGTGTCAGGCCTGGGCAGGGGACCCCCAGCTCCCCACGGTTGCAGGCTCCGCCCCTGCCCAGGCCTAACGCCTCTGGCTGAGGCGTCTGGCTCGGGCAGCGGGGACCCGCAGCTGCAGCGGCCCCGCGATCGTGGGCTCTGCTTTAGGCCCAGGCAAGGGACCCCTAGCTCCCGGGACTGCCAGCTTCGATCATGTCCAGCTCCCATCGCTGACTCCACCCCTACTTCCTGCTATCACTGGCCAGGGCGGCAAAGGTGCCTGATTCTCCGATCATGGCTGGGGGGCAGGGCAAAGGCGGCCCCAGGGCCGCCTTTGCCCTGCCCCCCCCGCTCTTAGCTCCCCCCTGGGATTCCAATCACTGTCAGCGGCAGGGGGCTTCTTCCTGCTTTCCCTTTCGCCTCCCTGCATTGTGCCTACATATGCAAAATAACCACCATCTTGTTGGCAGTTAACTTCCAATCATAGTTGGCAGTTAATTTGCACATAGCCCTGATTAGCCAATGAAAAGGGTATCGTCGTACGCCAATTACCATTTTTCTCTTTTATTACTGTAGATTTTATAAAATGTTTAGGCTAATAAAGTGCAGGTTTTTTTGTGATGTACTTGCTGCCTCTAAATTTTGATAAACTTCCAAACGAACTTGTTATTGCTTCTGTTCCCAATTTGGGGGAAATAAGATTGAGCGGGGAAGAGGTCACGAAGAGAGCTCGCGGAAAAGCCCTATCCATGCGTCACATATACATGGCCCAGCACATGTTTATGCCATTTATGGGGGGAAAACAAACACAAACCTCACAGACACTGCCATGAAGACAGACAAACTCCCCCAAGCAGACTGCCTTTCCCCGTCGCCTGGCTCTGACCCTGGTGGGTGGAAGGCCCCCGGCCACCCTCCCAGCGCTCGGCCCCCGGAGACGGAGAGGTGGTGAGGCTCGGTTTTAACATCTCCCCTGAGAAGCCCGGGGCCTACAGAACACGCGATGTAAAAAATTCAGACTTAGAACTTACAAAGTAAAAGTATTCTTTACCAAACAGCAATAAAAATATTGCACTTTCGGGCTTCTGGATCACCCAAAGGATTTACTTTTGTTTACTTGATTTAAAACAACAACAACAACACACACACACACACACACACACACACACACACACACACACACACACACCTAAATATTAAACATTTTGGAGACACATTTCAGAGAGAGTACATGGGCAGAATAAGAGTCCTGGAAAGACCTTTGAAAGCACTTAGTTTAACTGTTTGTATACGTGTGTCCATAAAAGAAGGTGGAGGCTGAAGAAAGAGAGGGGGATGCAGGGTTCGTGTGTGGGATGCCAGCCAGGCTGCTCCCCAGACCCGGAGAGCCTCGCAGTGACTCTCTCCTTCCCCAGCTTGTAGGTGTAACAGCCACTCGGACCGCTGTCACTTCGACATGAGCGTGTACCTGGCGAGCGGCGGGGTCAGCGGGGGCGTGTGCGAGGACTGCCAGCACCACACCGAGGGCCAGCACTGCCATCGCTGCCGGCCCCTTTTCTACAGGGACCCCCTCAAGGCCGTCTCGGACCCGTACGCGTGCCTGCGTGAGTCCCCAGCCTCTGACCGCACCCTCCCACTGGTTTGAGCAAATGCTGATGGAGCAGGCCTCATTTGGCTTAGCAGCACCTCCAAACGGCCCTCTTAGGGGCAGTGCGAGTTTGCAAAACCACTTTAACGCTAAAAGCGTTTCTTTCTCTTCGCAAATTGGGCCAGATAACTCGGGTCCCTCGTGGTAGTCTTGCAGCAGTGGCTTATACTAGAGAATCAGGAAACTTCTGGATTCAACCAGAAGGCGGCAGATGGTTTCAGAGGATGCCTAGACACCTGGACTTTCCCGTCGGTCAGCCCCAGCCAGGAGCTGGCTGCTGACATTAGCTACATTTGACTGCTGTAGGCCATTCAACTATGTTGTTAAGATGCATAAGCTAACTATTATTACCTTTTTTAAAAATATATTTTATTGATTTTTTTTTACAGAGAGGAAGGAAGAGGAATAGAGAGCTAGAAACATCGATGAGAGAGAAACATCGATCAGCTGCCTCCTGCACACCCCCCACCGGGGATGTGCCCACAACCAAAGTACATGCCCTTGACCGGAATCGAACCTGGGACCCTTCAGTCCGCAGGCCGACGCTCTATCCGCTGAGCCAAACCGGTTACGGCCCTTGCTTCTTTTTTTAACCTTAACATTTTTTCCCTTTTATTTCTAATCTCAACTTTTAAAAATATTTCAAGCATATACAAAATAACAGAATAATATAGTAAACACCCTTATAACCACCAGCAGCTTTGTCAAAACAGAATGCCTTACCCTATCATCTTCAAGACTTTAATAGAACAGGACAGGTACTATGATGTCCTAGGTGCACATCTGTCCCACTATGTTTGGTAGCTATCACCATACTATTTTCACGTATGTTTTATCTACAAACAATATATATATTGGCATATTTTCAAACTTTAGATAAATGGTATTATGTTGTGTGTATCCTTGAGTATTTTATTAAACACTATATGTTTAAGATTTTTCCTTATCAGGTGGCCCTAGTTTTCCAATTTTAATTCCTTCCTTCCTATAAATGCAACAAAATCTATTTGTCCATTTTTCTCCTGATGCCACAATAACCATATACGTGGCCTTGTGCACATGCACAAAGACTGTCCTTAAGAGTCATGCCCAGGAGTAGAGTTACTTGGACATAATAAGAACTCTTTCAAATTAATTAGATAATGCTGATTGTCCCCTAAGAGGGTATGCCAATTAACAGCCCAACCAACAGTGTATGAGAGTGCATGTCGCTCTACATTCTGGCCAACACTTGGTTTGATCACACCTGAATGTTTGCTACTCAAATAGCATCTCACCAGTACTTTAACTTACATTTCCTTGCAGGAATGAGACTAGAGTGACGCAAACAAAGCACCTAGGCCCCCAAATTTAAGGAAGCACCGTTCTCAGAGTCATGTAAGCATAGGGTTGCCACTTGCACTAACCTGACAGTGAGTGCCTCCTTAAATGTTGTGCCCTGGGCACCTTGCTTTCCTCTCTCTAATACCAGCACTGCTCTCAATTATTGCATAGATAAATACTCCAACCTGATTTCAAACACACAGTGCCAGTTACAGATAACTCTACTGTAAACTAACAAGTTAGCCCACTATTATTTCATGGATGCTGGTGGAGGACATGAAACTCCTGGGTCAAAGACAAAGGACTTTATTACTCACAGCACAGCAAGCAACAAGATGCTTGTGTTGGTCTGAGTTCCCAAGTCCCCAAGCCCCAACTCCCATGGGACAACTCAAAGGATACCAGATGGTTCCTGTACACCTAATGGGTTTACCTCATAGCCAAGGAACACTGGAAGAGGATTCATTGCTTTTATAGCAGTGGAAGCAAGCTCGTTCTTTGTCTGGGAGGAAAGGTTTCCTCGTTCCTCAAGGTAGCTGGCTGCAAACACAATCTTGAGCTATGGCCTGGATAAAGAGCAGTTGGGCCTTGCGTTGTTGGCGCACTCAGCAAAAATGTTCAGGTGCCCAGTACCCAGAAATCCTGCTTCTTAGGCTAGCTCATCAATAGGATGTTGTATTGGATGGGGGACTTGCTATGAAACTACAATTTCAAACTATATTAATCACAATACCTAAAATGAAGTCTTACACAGAAGTAATTCAGTAGCTACCTGAATACATACAATATTCTAGATTTCAAACTTTAAACCATCTCAATGTATAAAAAGTAGACATGATGTTTTTTTCTCAGATTACTTAGTAGGTACCTAACTGCGTGAAATTTTACCTTACATGGCCTGTTTAAAATTGATACAAAGAACTGGATTCTCAGGAAAAACATTTTTTTTTAATCTCTGTCCTAAGTATCCTACATTTTTTTAAACCAGAATCTGTAATTACACACACACACACACACACACACACACACACACACACACCCCTACACTTTAAAAGAAAATGAAATTGCTCTCCTAGGTACAATCAGTAAAATATAATGATTTGAAACAGGTAATCCAAGAGTATGGAAAGAGATTGGGAATAACTAAACCAAGTGTTTTGAACACATTGAACAAAGTCTTGTTCCTTCAGAACCACTATCAACTAGATGGTGCTTTTGAAGGAAACTGAGGGAAGAAAACGAGTCCCCCTGGTATGAAATTAAAAAGCCGTGCTTTGTAAATAAGTTGTTTCTCAAGGAAAGGAAGATAAGGAGCTTGTAAAAACTACCATCATGAGACTCCCAGCTTCTCCCACTTTACCTAAACACATGTTTATGTGTGTGCGTGTGTGTCTATACAAATGACGTGTTTTAAGACTGACTAGCAGCAATCTCATATAAATTTTCTCTAAGTTGTTTTTGTTTGACTCTAAATATTTATATAATCTGACTCCACGCATAAGAGTTGACTAATTTTAAGTCTTCCATGAGTAAAACACAGTCAAATGTGATACAGGAAAACACACACACACACACACACACACACACACACACACACACACACAAAGATTTGGTAGACTCAGCCACTGATAATAAAAGTTTGTTAGAATTAAGTTGTGTAACACCAAGAGGTTTTATGGAAATTCTATGTTAAGGGCCCTGACATAGGGTTATTTCAAAGTAAAGTTACTACCCTCTCACCCACATCCCCCAAAGGTTGCTTCTGCACATAATTAAATTATACTCTGGAACTCAGCGCTGACCCCTTGGAGAGTCTCCCAAATAAAGCTGAGCCTCTTCCTTTTGGCTACTTATAAAATGAATCCAGTTTGTTCCTTCCTTTCTAGAAGCAACTGACTTTAATTACAAAAGAATTGTGGTTTTTTCCAAACTAAACAGAACCCAATGTAAGATTTCCATAGTAAGATTTTCTCACCAGTCACAATCCAATAGCAAACAATTGAAATCCAAAGATTCTGTCAGACAACCAACTGATTGCTTCAATGACGCCAAGCAAGGGGTTTGACTAGATTTTATCACTGTGACCTAAATGGTAGTTATGTAAACATAGCCTTAGACCTGAGGGTGTTATTTTTGTTAATCTAAAGCAAACATGTATAAGTGTGAATAGAATTGGTCCTTAGAATCAGGATATTTATTTTAAAAAAATTTTTTTTGCATTCCTTAAAAGTGGAATTCCTTGAAAACCCAGCACCACAAAGATACAAGAGACCATGGTGGTCATCTGATGTCTCCAACTTGCCCTCTAAACCAAACACCTCTGCCTGGGCCTCTCTGCTGATGAAGGGGTCACTGCTCTCTTGGGCAGTCCTAACCATTAGTTCTTTCTTATCCTCAGTTAGGCTCTCCCTTTTGTAACTTCCACCCTCTGGAATCATTCACACTATCAGCATCCTTTATCCTGTGACATTCCTTCCTTCAGTTCAAAACTGTCTGGGGAAAAAAACAGGGAAGGGGAAGTTGTACATTAGTTGCTCCTTCGCTACAGGTGACTGTTTATCTCATTTTCCAGAATCTCTTCCAGGTTTTGCCCCAGTAGCAGGCATCCCAAAAGAAAACAGGATATGAACATTTCTTGCTCTTGCCCCTTTGTTTCTTGTAGGTGCTCCTCCCAGGAGCAATTCAGTGGGACAGTATTGTACAACCACCACCTCTGCTCCAAAACATTTTAAGACCCCCAAAGTAATCAATCTTTTTTTAATGTTCAGTTCTCACAATAGCCATCTTCCTCTGGTCCTCTTACGTTAGAATCACTTAAAAGTCTTTTTTTTTTTTAATGTATGGAATTTTTCAACATTTTCCAAGACCAGAGATCTAAGAGATATTTCTGAGCAGCCCTTATCCACTTGTCTAATTATTTAAACATATGTAATGACTTTAAAAAAAAGTAAAATAGTTATATCATGAGTAAAATGCTATGCTTACGTTTCAGGCTTCCCACAATTTGCCGTTAACTAAGAGAATGCATGTCTGTGTCCCCAGCTTGTGAATGTGACCCAGATGGGACCATATCGGGTGGCATTTGTGAGAGCCACTCTGACCCTGCCTTGGGATCTGTGGCTGGCCAGTGCCTGTGCAAGGAGAATGTGGAAGGAGCCAAGTGCGACCAGTGCAAGCCCAACCACTACGGACTGAGCGCCACTGACCCGCTGGGCTGTCAGCGTAAGTCAACAGCGGCTGGGCAAACAGCCTGGATGTTTTAAAGCCTGGGGCTGCCTGTCAGCTTTAAAATCGGGTCATTGTGCCCTAACCGGTTTGGCTCAGTGGCTAGAGCGTCGGCCTGCGGACTCAAGGGTCCCAGGTTCGATTCCGGTCAAGGGCATGCACCTTGGTTGCGGGCACATCCCCAGTAGGGGGTGTGCTGGAGGCAGCTGATCAATGTTTCTCTCTCATCGATGTTTCTAACTCTCTATCCCTCTCCCTTCCTCTCTATAAAAAATCAATAAAATATAAAATCTGGTCATTGCATTGTGGTGGTTGCCAGAGGGAAGAGGGTAGGGGATGAAGGGGGTCCTAATAAATGGTGATGGGAAATTTGACTTTGGGTGGTGGGCACACGGGGCAATATTCAGATCCTGTAACAGAACGCCACACCTGAAACCTGTATGATTATATGTCACCTCAAGACATTTAAATTTTTAAAAAAGAAATTAAAATTTGATCATTGTAAATACCTAAGAGTCCTGCCAGGCTTTCAGGGTCTTTTTGTTTTGTTTTATTTTTTGTTTGCTTGTTTTTGGCTACCATAGTTATTTTATGCCTTTTCCCTTTCTCTTAAGTTTACTGGGGCGACACTGGTTAACAAAATTATACAGGTTTCAGGTGCACAATTCTACAGCACATCATCTGTGTGCTGTATTGTGTGTTCACTACCCCAAATCAGGTCTTGATTCATCATCATTTATCCCCCCATATCCTCCTCCACCTTCTCCAAACCCCTTTCCCCCCAGAAATCACCACATTGTGTCCATAGCCTCTCAGACTTTAAAAGTGACACAACAACTCCCATGAATTTTATTCAGTTCTTGGTGGTTTGCCGAGTTTGTCATAAGGGACCAGCAGGGGGTGCTCACATTTTTTCTGCTGGAGCAAACAGTGGAAAATGCCAGGAATTTAATGCCAAGTTGTGAAACCTTTAGAAAAACAGCCTCCACTAGTACTCTCCTACACAGATTTGTTAAATCACATTATGGGTTTCTGTAAAGACTGATGACTTCTTGAGCAATTTTCATATGATGGTTTCTTTTGATTTTTAAAAAAATATATTTTATTGACTTTTTACAGAGAGGAAGGGAGAGGAATAGAGAGTTAGAAACATCGATGAGAGAGAAACATCGATCAGCTGCCTCCTGCACACCTCCTACTGGGGATGTGCCTGCAACCAAGGTACATGCCCTTGACCAGAATCGAACCTGGGACCTTTCAATCCGCAGGCCAACGCTCTATCCACTGAGCCAAAACAGTTAGGGCTCTTTTGATTTTTTAAAATTACTTTTCCCTTTTCTTCTCACGTCGCTCCTAGCATTTTTATGTTCTCTGACAAAGAAAAGAAAAAAATTAAAAAGCCAGGAGAGGAGCTACAGGGAAATAGAAAGAACCTCAGAGTTTTCTGGGGCCAAATGAAGAGACCCTTGGCTTTAGGATCACACACACTTACAGCTGCCTGGGGTCTCAAACAGCCGTAGCATCTTCAGGGAATCCAGGTAAATAAGGTCCCATCTGTCACAGCATCACACTCCACATTTTTCCCACATAAAGAACTGTATATTATTTGTATATTTTGAGAGCAGCTTGCTGAATCTTGGTGTGATAAAATTTTCTTCTTGAGTTTAATAGCAAAGTTCAATTTCAGGAGAATGAATTACATGTCAAACCAATTTCCCATCACACTTTGCAGAACTCCAGACCTTTCCCCTAGCTCACTGACTGACTTTGTGCCCTCAGAGAATAGGCCAAATAGTGGTTTTTGTTTTGTTTTTTTCTTTTGTAACAGCTTTAGTGGGGGTTTAATTCACATACCATGCAATTCACCTTTTAAAGTGTACAGTTCAATGACTTAGTATACTCAGAGTTGTGTAACCATCACTACAATCAATTTCAGAATGTTTTCATTATCGCGGAATGAAACCCCATACCCTTCTTCTGGCTATACACCCAAAAGATTGAAAGCACGGTCTGGAAGAGATATTTGCACTCATATTCATAGCAGCATGTTCACAGTGACCAAAAGGAGGATGCAACTCAATGTGCATCCATGAATGCGTAGATAAACAAAATGTGGTGTGTACTACGATGGAATATTATTCAACCTTAGAAAGGAAGGAAATTGGCGCATGCTACAACATGAATGAACCTTGAAAACATCATGCTAAATGAAATCAGCCAGATAAAAAAGGACAAATAATTTACATGAAGTACCTAGACTAGTCAAATCTATACAAACAGAATATAGAATGATGATTGCCAAGTGCTGGCGGGGGGAGGGAGAAATAGGGGGAGATGGTGTTTAATGGGTAGAGAGCTTCAGTGTTGCAAGGTGAAGAGTTCTGGAGATTGGTTGCACAGCAATGTGAGTGTACTAACCCTACTGAACTGTAAAATGGTAAAGATGGTCAATTGTATGTTAAATGTATTCTCGCACACAAAAAAAGATAAGAAAACCCACATTCTTTATCTACTGGCAAAGATGGTAATTTTTTAAAAATATATTTTTATTGATTTCAGAGAGGAAGGGAGAAGGAGGGAGAGAGAGTTAGACACATTAATGATGAGAGAGAATCATTGATTGGCTGCCTTCTGCACACCCCCTACTGGGGATCAAGCCTGCAACCTGCAACCTGGGCATGTGCCCTTGATCAGAATCGAACCCAGGACCCTTCAGTCCATAGGCTGATGCTCTATCCATTGAGTCAAACCGACTAGCAGTGATGGCGAACCTTTTGAGCTCGGCGTGTCAGCATTTTGAAAAACCCTAACTTAACTCTGGTGCCATGTCACATATAGAAATTTTTTGATATTTGTAACCATAGTAAAACAAAGACTTACGTTTTTGATATTTATTTTATATATTTAAATGCCATTTAACAAAGAAAAATTAACCAAAAAATGAGTTTGCGTGTCATCTCTGACACGCGTGTCATAGGTTCGCCATCACTGGACTAGTGCAAGATGGTAAATTTATGTTAAATGTATTCTGCTACAAAAAAAAAAAATACAAACAACTCATACTCTTTATCTACTACCACCCTATTATCCCATTCCCCCAGCCCTCAGTAACACTAATCAACTTTCTGATTCTACTTATTTGTGAACATTCCATAAACTGGATTCCTATCATTTGTAGTCTTTTATGACTGGCTTCTTTCGTTTAGCAGGGTTTATAAAGCTCATCCATGTTATAGCATGAATCAGTACTTCACTTCTTTTTATTGCTGGATAATATTCCATTGTATGAATATATCACACTTCATTTATCCATTCATCAGTTGATGAACCTTGGGTTTTCCCATGAACACTGGTTTTTCCTGCATGGGAAAGATACATATCTTGTTCTGGTAGCATAATTTCTTAGTCTTCATAACATAAGCAGGACTCAGAAATGTCTATGTGCGGAAGAGAAAGAGGAGAGGAGAATGAAATGTAACAAGGCAGTAAGAGAGGGAGGAAAGAGATAGGGAAACAATAGGTGCATCTGCCAGAGCGGGAGCCGTCGGTAATTACTGTGACACTCAGACACCCTTGCGCCGAATCCACGACCCAGCCAGCATCACTCAGGGTAACAGTGCCAGGCACTCAGCTTGCATGACTTCCTCCACTTTCTTGTCTCCTCCTAACGGCCATCCAGTAGGTCTGCACGAGGGCTCTGGGAGTGTCTGGCACTGGATCTCCTGTGCAGGGTTGTGTGCCGACAGTAATCATGCAGCCAGGCAGACAATGCACTTGGCAGGCCTGGCTGCTCTGTGCTCTTGTGGCCACGTGTTTTGCTCAGTGTGGGCTACTAAGGACATTTACAAACGTGGGGAAATAGAAGTGAATGACTGTGTACCTGTGCTTTCAGCCTGCAACTGCAACCCTTTGGGGAGTCTGCCGCTCTCGACCTGTGATGTGGACACAGGCCAGTGCCTGTGCCGGCCCTTTGCCACCGGCCCACGCTGTGAGGAGTGCGCTGTACGTATTTGCCTACGATTTTCCTTGTAGGTTGGGATGCAGATTTCTATGCCATTGCCTGGAGAGACTTGGTCTTGTTCATTGCTTTCCTTATCCTATTGTATTTCTGTATTTACACTACAGAAATCAGCAAACACTAGGAATCGGCCCCCACCCCCCGCAGAGAGCTGGTTGTTAAACATTCACCAGCACGCCAACATTTACCAGATAGAACTGAACAGGCCCAGCCACCATGTCAATATTTTGTTGTTTTCATTTTTGTTTGTTTCATTTTTATTGTGTTTTGCTTTATTGAGCTTCACAGATGTTCCTGGCTTTTAAAATTTTATTTTTAATTATGCTTGCCATTAGTTTCAGGTATACACAAAATAGTGATTGGACATTTATATCCTTTACAAAATGATCACGATTAGTACAGCAGAAGGAATATAGCTCATGTCGATAGCTTTATCCTTTGTTCACCTAAAAGTGCCAAGCAGTAGACTATACAAGCATTTATCTGCCCCCTCCTTCAGGCTCACCAGACCATTGGGCCTCCTCTTCTGTCTTCTGTCCCCAGGCACTTTACCACCCCTGCCACTCCTTGCCTAAAAATACTTTGGATGAGCTCATTAGAAAAACCAGACCAGAAAAAAAAAACAACTTGGATTTAACTGTATTGTAGATTCCTGTGGGAAATAAACTCTTGGTTTTGTTTTTTGTTTTTTTTTACAGACTCCTCTAAACATATGAGCATGTATGTCTAAAATTAGTCAAATAAGACATTTTTACTCCATAAGCAACGTGTTATGCAATTAGGGAGTTCAAACCCCACTCGTTTCTTTGTTCTCTGATCTTGGCAGCCCATCCTGACATTTTAGAGAAAGAAAAAACAAAAACTTAACCTAGTAAAGGAACAGTGACCTTGACGTGTCTGAAGAAATGTAGCTGATAAATATGAAACATATGCCTATTAGGACATAGTTTTGTGCTAACATGTTAAGTAATTTTACTGAAAACATATGAGGATGGAGCAGAGGAGGTGGGGAAAGAAGGCATGGAAGTAGGGATGCAGAAGGCACTGTACCTGAGCCAGGGCACGTCATCTCCAAGCTTTACTCAGCCACGTGAGCCACGCCAAGCGCGGTGACCACGTGTGGACAGCACGAAGAAGCATGCAGAGTTGTCTACCAGGGTCCATGAAGACACCACGTCTGATCCTTCCCATAAACCTTAGACTCAGGCTGACGTTTTTGATGGGCAGGTTAACGGCCAGTTTGCAATTAACCCGATTGTATTTGCAGAAGGAAAATAACGGAGCAGTGGGCACTTGTCCACTGTGACTGAGCCCATGCATCTGCCAGGTGCCCCCATCCACATCTGTCCCGTGGTGCCCTGGACCTGTGCGGCGGCGGCCACAGGACAGCATACCCTGCCCGTAGGGAGTTTCACAACCACATCCTGAGTGAAGCAGTCCCTTTCACATTGTTTGCGCCTAAACGGAAATTTGGTCTGGGGAAACTTATCAAAAGTCCTTTGCTGCATTTTGTAACAAATAATAACTTTGAATGTTTAAAATAAATATTTTTGAGTAAAATTGGCCATAAAATTTTACCAAGATTAAAAAAAAAAAGTGTGGGTATTAATAAACCCACTTCAAACAATAGTTCCATGCCTAGTAAGAGCTTAATTTTATCTGAGCATGTTAAATGGAGATTTGAGGGGGAAGTATTTTTCTGAGCATTCTATAGTAAATCTTACCAGATTTAAGAAATAGTTGTTGGTTTTTCACCAGTTGTTTGTACTGACTAAAGGTCAGGATGTTGCAATGATGAAAAGTCTTAAATAACAGAGCTGACTCTCTCAGGGAGAGAGGTTATGCCAAAACTACTTTATTTATAAACAAGTGATTCTACTAAACGATGATATTCATATAAGAGTTCAAAATCGGTTTGATTGATTCTTTTATCCCAAAACGTTTTAGCATTGTGTAAGTGAAAACCCCTATGGGTTTGCAGTAAGGGCATCTGTTGGTTTTATAAAAGCAGCTGCAATCAGGCTAGTTGAAGGACTTCTCTTGACTGGCCTTAACCCAGCTTGAGGCTAAATTGGTTCTGTCGGAGGAACTCTGTGGTTTCCATTGCATTTCCACTTGACCCAATACACAGACATCTCGCCTGTCCCCTGCATTTCAAGTCCTTGGAATGGGAGCTCTGTGTCCTTGAAGGTCATTACCAAGTGCACAGGCAAAAAGGGCTCCCGTGTGATTGTTCAGGCTGTGTGGCCGTTTGACAGGCATCAATTGAACTGTAGTGCATTCAATATTATAGGCCAAAGCAGCAAATCTCTTCACACCGGAATCAACTGAGCACTTTCTCTTTGTAGGTCGGATACTGGGGACTGGGAAGTCATCTCCATGGGTGTTCTCCCTGTGACTGTGATATTGGAGGCGCTTATTCTAATGTGTAAGTCGGGAAAATGAATGACAACACTTTGTGACAATATTCCTCACTCAAAAAAAAAATCACATGAAAGCACATTTTTTCTGATATGCTCATCGTCAAAGGTGAAGGAGTTTATTTCATGACAAGCAAAGGGCATTGAAAAGCGATGATCTCGAGACATGAACCAGAACCCAGTTGACTTATTTTACTTGAAATATTTTTAAGGCTGAGATGACAGTTCTACTGCCCAGGTCTCCCATGAGAAGATGGGCTAGATGCCTGCAAACATGTGATCTGACCGGCCTAAAACACTAACTTTTTACCGCCCTGTAAAGAAACCCTAAGGTCTCCTTTTCCTGGTTTTAGAGCAGAATCAGCCACTGAGGAAAGAAGTGGCTACTTGGTTTCATGGATCTGGATTGACTGTTCAAGACCAGACTTGTAGAGCCCATGGCCTCTCCTCCCCTCCCTTGGAAAGTGGATTGATCAATTCAAAGAATGGATCCAAACGTGGGGTACAGTTTGCTCGGCACCCCCATGCCTTCATTTTCTGTGTCCCCTCCACGTTTTTTCAGATGGATTTGTTTTTCCCCAGGTGCTCTCCCAAGGATGGGCAGTGTGAATGTCGCCCGCATGTCACTGGCCGCAGCTGCACTGAACCCGCCCCCGGCTACTTCTTTGCTTCTTTGAATTACTATCTGTATGAGGCCGAGGAAGCCATGCCTCTCCAAGGACTGGCGCCTTTGGTGCGTATTACATTTCCTTTCAGTACAGGCTTCATTTGGTGGAATGTCAGTAAATACATACAGCACGCCCTTGAGATCATGGGTAAGGTTCCTGGGAAAGCGTGGTTTTGCCCACAAACGCAGATCAGAGTAGAATTTATTCTATCGTGGAACTGCAGATTAGAGAGACTCTTGAAGGCAGAGTCTGTATTTCATGGATCTGTCTACCCCAGTTCTAGCCTAGAGCCTGGGACATAAGGGCAAAGTGGATTAAGTTGTAATAAAACAGACTTGACTTTTGTTCTTTCATCAGATAGAATGTGTTTATTGAGCATGTACTTGTCTATCTCCCCCACGACACTGTGTGGATCCCATTCACCATTGTGGCACCAGAGCCTGTCACATGGGAGGAACTTGATAGATCTCTGCTGATGAATGAATGAATGAATGAATGAATGAATGAATGAATGAATGAATAAAGTACATGAAAGCAGTGTAAACGTGCTCTCGCCTCCTGAAGCTGCCCTGGGATTAGCCGATATCATTGAAGTCAGCAATGGTCACAGGAGTGTGTGATCGCAAGTGTCACTTTATCTTCTACAAGTCGCATTCCTGTGGGATATGTCAACATAAGACACATCCAAACCTGTAAGAATTTTTATCAGTTTATTTGAGTCAAACTGATGATAGTTGCCGGGAAGCAAAATCTCAATGGATTGAGGAAATGCTCCAGGAAATGGCAGTTTTACCACTTATTTTATACATTACAATCAAAGGAGAAGACATAAGGGGGTGACATGAAGTTCATTGGTGATAGATTAGTGCCGGGAGCCGGTCCATCCTTGCTGTTTCAAGGGACCTGGCATATATGGCATACGGTTCTTAATATGTTTGCTCACCTTCTTGGCGCTGTGTTTTAACCAAGGTCACCTCTCCGAGAAAGGTTGAATCCCCAGGTAGGGATTTTCCCCTGAAGTTAGGGAGGGAATAAAACCCCTCAACTAAGTGCCAGGCGGGTAATTAATCCCTTTAACTACGAACAATCATGCTTAAACTACATAATCTTTTCTCCCTGGAATGGAGATAAGAAACGCCCTAACCTTTGTAATAGAGATTGATAGGATTGAATCAACTGGTATAAATACAGTTGTAACAAGACAGAAACACTCAGAACTCAGAACACAGAACTCAGGAGACAGAATTCAGAAGACAGAACCTACACGGAGCCTAGAGACAGAAGAACTTCGCTGGCGAGAGCATGCCAGAGGATCCTGGACAGGGACTGGCCTCGGAGCCTGGAGGCAGAGCCTGGTGAGAGAGCATGGTAGGGGATCCTGGACTGAACCTGACTACAGAAATTGGCAAGAGAACCTGACTAGAACCTGGCTACTGAACCTGGCTAGAGGAACCTGGCTATGATGATCACCCGAAGGCTGCCTCCGTGTCATTCCTTCTTCGCCGACTCCTTCCACACCTTTGGGGACCCCTGGACCCGTTGGGGCTGGACCCCGGCATCTGGCGCCCGAACAGGGACCCCTAGGTAAGCGCCGCGCACTCGGGACGGATCGGACTCCACCGTAGGAAGAAGGTGGATAGTCTTCGCTGACTCCGTCCACACCTTTGGGAACCCCTGGAACAGGATTCCCCTAGGTAAGCCCCCCTCCCCCATTGAGAACCCCCACACTCGGGATGGATCAGACTCCACCGTAGGAAGAGGGTGGATAGTCTTCGCCGACTCCATCCACACCTTTGGGAACCCCTGGAACAGGATTCCCCTAGGTAAGCCCCCCCCATTGAGAACCCCCACACTCGGGACGGATAGGACTCCACCAGGGTGCTACAGACCCCCCTATAGAGGATAAGTAGGGTAAGAAGGTGGATAGTACAGAACTTAGATTGAGAAGATGTGCCATACTGAGTCCAAAGAAAGAAGACTCTGTATTGATCTTTAGATCAAGAAGATGTGCCATACTGAGTCTAAAGAAAAAAGACTCCGTATTGATCTTTTAACACATATGCTTGCTAGCAGAGGAATTAAGGTTACTCCCAGTCAGACAGAACATTTTATACAAGAAATACGTCCATGCTTTTCTGAGGAAGGAAAGGTGCCGGAAAGGTAAATGTAGAGGCATGGGAGAAGGTAGGCCCAAGGAGCCTTATCCTTAACCCCACTGCAGCCTTTCCACCCCGGGAAAGTGCAGGATTGGCAAGCTCTCCCTGGGGTGATAGATCAGGACTCAGGTAATAGCAGAAAGCGCCAATCCTACTCTTAAAATGGATACAAGAGAGCGTTTCAGGTTTTTCTTTTTAATGCTTGCTTTTAAAAAATAAAAAAGGGGGAATTTGCCGGGAGCCGGTCCATCCTTGCTGTTTCAAGGGACCTGGCATATATGGCATACGGTTCTTAATATGTTTGCTCACCTTCTTGGCGCTGTGTTTTAACCAAGGTCACCTCTCCGAGAAAGGTTGAATCCCCAGGTAGGGATTTTCCCCTGAAGTTAGGGAGGGAATAAAACCCCTCAACTAAGTGCCAGGCGGGTAATTAATCCCTTTAACTACGAACAATCATGCTTAAACTACATAATCTTTTCTCCCTGGAATGGAGATAAGAAACGCCCTAACCTTTGTAATAGAGATTGATAGGATTGAATCAACTGGTATAAATACAGTTGTAACAAGACAGAAACACTCAGAACTCAGAACACAGAACTCAGGAGACAGAATTCAGAAGACAGAACCTACACGGAGCCTAGAGACAGAAGAACTTCGCTGGCGAGAGCATGCCAGAGGATCCTGGACAGGGACTGGCCTCGGAGCCTGGAGGCAGAGCCTGGTGAGAGAGCATGGTAGGGGATCCTGGACTGAACCTGACTACAGAAATTGGCAAGAGAACCTGACTAGAACCTGGCTACTGAACCTGGCTAGAGGAACCTGGCTATGATGATCACCCGAAGGCTGCCTCCGTGTCATTCCTTCTTCGCCGACTCCTTCCACACCTTTGGGGACCCCTGGACCCGTTGGGGCTGGACCCCGGCAGATTAGGGAGGTGGGAGCAAGCAAAGTGGGAGAAATCTGTGGGATTGGATAAAAAGTAAAACAAATAGACACATACTTCTTTCCCATAGGTGGGTATAGCATAGTTAACAGTTAACAATTAACACGATAACATTAACTATGAGGGCTTCCCGTGGTTGTGCTCTCTGGTGAGAGACTGTACCCTGAGGGGTTTGGAAAAAGAGGATTCCTCAGACATTCCAAAGGTGTGTTGTCGTAGATGCAAAAAGACTACAGACAGGCTCAGTGAAGGTACAGATTGACCTTTGTCAGGGAAGATGCCAGCCTAGGACATGACTACCTGCCATGACCTGCTTTTAGTTAGAAAGTTTAAATTCAGACCATCCTATGTGTTATTTGAGTTTGTAAGGCCGCCAGGCAGGCCTCCCCTGAACTTGTCAGGTTTACTATGTGGCCCCTTTTTCATCCACAGATATTTTCCCTAAAAATACTTTTCTTCAAGTCTTGTTAGAAGCACAGGTTCACACATGTAAAACGATGAGAGAAAATACAAATTAGACGCCCATGCCATTCTTCAGCATGTGACTCCAGCCATATAAGAGATTATGACAAATGGAAATGTAATGTGAGGTGAAAGGTAAGGTCTTGAAGGAGAGAAATAATGCGAAAGTTCATTTTGAAGACAGGATTTGGACAGGAAGCTGGAAACTCATTCCAGCTTCCAGGGACTAGGTCATTTCCTGATGTCCCTTCCTTATCTGGACACTGATAGAAATTCAAAGACATAAAAATTCATAAGAGATAAGAAAGGCTACTAAGAGTCATGGAATTTTCTCTTCTAGCGACTGGAATTAGGGCAGCTACCGGAGGCTTTTATTGTCCCCACAGACTTACACCTGAGGTGGGTGAAATGGAAATGAAATAATTCAATGTCTGCATTCTTCCTGATGGTTTTTAACATTACATCTTTATAATGGTGATGAAAAAAGACTTTTGGAAAGGAATGTTGGTATTTATTTTTAGGCTATACCAAATAATAGAGAAATCTCTATAATAATAAAAGTGTAATATGCTAATTAGACAGGACAGCAGAACGACTTTCCGGACATCATTCTGTATGTCCTTCCAGATGAAGCTGCGGCAGCGGGGATCAAGGCAGAGGTGGTTAGGGGCGATCAGACAGTCAGGCAAGCAGTTAGAGGCAATGAGGCAGACAGGCAAGTGGTTTAGGGACAATCAGGCAGACAGGCAGAGGCAGTTAGGGGCAATCAAGCAGGCAGGTGAGCAGTTACGGGTGATCAGGCAGGCAGGCAGAGTGGTTAGGGGCAATCAGGCAGACAGGCAGGCGAGCGGTTAGGAGCCAGCGGTTAGGAGCCAGTGGTCCCGGATTGCGAGAGGGTTGTCCAGCAGTCAGACATCCCCTGAGGGGTCCCAGATTGCGAGAAGGTGCAGGCCAGGCTGAGGGCCTCTAGTGTATATATATATATATATATATATATATATATATATATATATATATATATATATAGTTGCCTTGGCCCTGGCTCCTGACACAGAGTGCCTACATCCTTTGGAATTCCTGAGTGGTAAGAGCACTTAGGAACATCTTTTGTTCTAATATTTGGTCTTTGACCTGACTCCTGCTGCAGAGCACCTAAATCCTTTGGAACTTCCTGAGTGATAAGAGGAGATAGGTTGTCCTTTGTTCTAGTGAGGCAACTCTTGATGGGCTCCTGGATTGCTTCGGAAGGGGGCTGTCACCAGAAAGACCAAGCCATTTCATTAAAAGCTTGAAACTTCCAGCCCCACCCCCATCCTCCAGGAAGGGGAGAGGGCTGGATATTGGGTTAATACCTGTATAATTATGCCTCCATAAAAATCCCAGAAGTACTGGACTCAGAGAGCTTCCACATTGGGGAGCACATTCACGTGCCGGGAGCATAGTGCACCCCAACTCCAAGGGGACAGACGCTCCTCTGTCTGGCACCCTTCCAATCCTCACCCTATATATCTCTTCATCTGACTGTTTATCTGTATATTTTATCATATCCTTTATTATATAATAAAGCAGCAATCGTAGTATTTCCCTGAGTTATGTGAGCTATGCTAGCAAGTTGTTAAACCCCAGGAGGGGGTCACAGGTAACAGCCTCTACTGCCGATTGGCATCTGAAGCGGGGAGGCAGTCACATGGGACTGACCTCATGCTAATGTTATCAGTGGAAATGGAGTTCTTGGGGTGCCTCAGGGAAAAGAATTTCCTGAGACCCCCACAGGAGAATGGGGTCTCATGGAAAGCTTTATTGATGATGTGAAATTAAGGGGGTTCCCCTCCAAGATCCCATCTCTGTCTGTCCCGCCATGGAATCTTGTCTTCAGCGGGGCTAGAATTAAGGCCACTGTCCAGAGTTTCTGTTCCATATGAAAGTACAGTACAGTACAGCATCTGGCTGGCTTACCCGTGTTCCCAGCTGCAGTCCATTGCGTGTGGGGTCCACACAGCCATGGGCCATGTGGCTGCTTAAGACCCTAAGAGAAGTGAGCATACAGAGCGAGTACAGGTCATGGAGCAAGTGAGAGCAAGAAGAGGGATGGGATTTTAACTTTCCAAGATGTTGAGCATTTGCAGTGGCTTCACCCCCGCCCCCGAGCCAATGATCTTTTTCCCAGGCCATACTGACAGGCAAGCGCCTTCCCTATGTCACCCCCACTTCACCGCACATGCACCCAAATCTTTTGTTTGATCCCTTCCCCAGTGATCTGCAGGGAATGGACTGGTGGTTCCCTGGGGAGCATGAAGCTGTAGCTTCCTGGTGAAGCTGCCCAGGTGATCATGCTTATAACGTCTGACCTCCCCTTTGCTCTCTTCCTACTATTAATATTAACAAACTAGTTAATTATGATGATAACACTAACTCCAGGTAGATAGTGTCAGAACTGAATTAAATTGTAGGACAACCAGCTGGTGTCAGAGACTTGGGTATGGGAATAACCCCACACCTCTGGTGGTGTGAGTGTGGTAATAGTGTGAGAGTAGAGAAAAAACACAAGAGGGTTGGATTATATATATATAATATATTATATATATATATATATATATATATATATATATATATATATATGGCTAAGCGATCATCCAACAAGCCGGTAGGTATGACATGCACTGACCACCAGGGGGCAAACGCTCAGCGCAAGAGCTGTGGTGACTTGGCAGCGGTGGTTCTCCGGTGATGCATGCCAGAACTAGAGAAGAGGGAGCCCTATTCCTCACGGGGCTGTGTGATTCCACCTTTGGCCATGGGTTATGTTGTTGCTGGGGCATGTTGCCCCGAATCTGGTTTACTGCTGAGCTGCAGTGACCACAGATGCCCTTAGAGCTTCAGCGCTGCCCCAGATGCGATTGGCAGGGAGGGACCACAGGAGGTTGGCTCCAGGGCATATCCGGCCCATCTCACCCAGCCCCACCCCGCTAATTAATTTCCTTCTAATTAATTTCCTTTCAATGTGAACGAATCTGTGCACCAGGCCACTAGTACAACTATAAATACGATATTTCCCATTTTTTAGGTAAGAAGACACAAAACAAATATGATTATCTGAAATAGATGGACTGTTACTTAACATTTATTCAGTATGCACCATATGGTGGGTGCTGACAAGCAGTTAAATAGGATGATATCACATATACTAATATAGCTCCAAACTGTGAATATAATGACTAAGATGAATCCTTACTCTTCTCTTCACGGCTTAAAGAAAAAGATGGAGAATACAGAATGGGTTTAAAGGGCGAGGAAAATTGCTTAAAGAATGGGAAAGTAATAAATATGACAGAGGAAAGGAAATTAAATGTTAAGTGTTTAAAGGTTAATAACATGAGTAATTTTCCTCACCACTAAGAAAATGATTTTTAATTATAGTGTAAAGGATTTAAGTTAGCTACCATTTAATTACTTGTGCATTCATTTAACAAAGTTTATATGTGCTGTTATATAAATAAAACTTCCACTGATTTAATGCTCTGTGCTTTACACTTTATATACATTATCTTATTCAACTTTCCAAATATCCTACATATTATCATCTGTAATTTCCAGATGAGGGGAAACATTAGAGTGGTTAAGTAACTTGCCCAAAGTCACACAGCTGGTGGACAGTGGGTCCTGGATTAAAAGCCAAGTGTATCTGCTTTCTAAATTTGCTCTGAATCCATCAATATATTGCCCATCCACATACATTATGCTGAGTTTCAAGCTAAGGGTGGCATTGGAAGGGATTAGTTGGAGACCCTGCCCTCCTGGAGTTTTTAACTATAGCAACTATATTTACATAGCTAGCTCAGGATTGGGGCAGTGCCATAGGAAAGGGAGAATCAATAAGTGCACTAGGATTTTGGAGCCTGAGTGACCCTTTATGAACAAGCTTAACACACAGGTAGAATAATCTGGCCTGAGACTTGCAAACAATAAGGGTTTCAATTAGCAGACTAGATGAGAAGACAGTGCAGCCAGGTAATGGCTCAGAGGAAAAACAATGCAGTCGTATTCAGTACAGGTCGAACAGGAAGTTTATATAGGGAAGAAGTATTGAAAAGGAACGTTAGGCTAAATTTATTCTCTGGGTAATGAGAACTCCTTGAAGCTTTCTGAGCAAGGGAATGGTGTGATGAAGACTATCCTCGGTGTCTTATAAATGCAGTCTCACCCAAGAGAAGTCTGGGATGGAGGGAGAGCCGTCTGCACCAGTCCAGACGGGAATAAAGGTCTAAGTTGAGAGGTAACAGAGCAAAGACAAAGGATGGAGATAGAGATATGAAAGGGCATGAATTCCAGATCACATCTATGAGCAATTGTCAGGATACTCAAATTGGAGAACTTGGGATGACAATTAACTCTCTTCAAAAGCTTATATACGGCATGCCTCAGAGTGTGTGGGTTTGGTTCCAGACAATAGCAATAAAGCAAGTCATAATATTTTTGTTGGCAGAGGGTCTTGCCTTCGACTGTAAAAACAAACAAAACAAACAAACAAAAGCAACATCTGAAAAGCACAAAGTGAAGCACATTAGCACAATAAAACAAGGTATGCCTATATATAGGGTGTCTCCAAAAAAGTAGACACACACTTTGAATAATCATAAAGGCAGTGTTTATGAAAACACATGTCATTGAGCTATCAGCTGTTAAAGTGTGTATACATTTTTGGGACACTCCCCCCAAAAATATTTGTCTTAGCCACTTGGGCTGCTATAACAAAAACCACAGCACAGTGGCTTGTAAGCAACAGACATTGATTTCTCACAGCTCTGGAGGCTGGAAGTCCCAGATCAAGGCACCAGCAGGGTCCGTGTCCTGTGAGAGCCCTCTGCCTGGTTCACAGACACCTGTCTTCTGCTGACGCCTCACAGGCAGAAGGGGCAGAAGGGCCCCCAGGGGCCGCTTGTATAAGAGCACTAATCCCACTCGTGAGGGCTCCACCTTCATGACCTAATCACCTCCCGAAGGCCCACTTTCAGATACATCACATTGAGGGTTAGGTTCCAGCATATGCATTCTCAGGGGAGGACACACACATTCTGTCTGTGCCAACATCCTTGCTGCTCAAACTGTGATCCGTAGAGCGTCGATACTGTCATCACCTGGGAGTCGGTTGGACTCGGAGAATCTCAAGCCCCACCCCAGACCCACTGCATGAGGTCTGCGGCTTAACGAGATCCCAGGCGGTTCCTGTGCAGCTTGGGAAGCACTGGTTTGTTTTCTAGAAACTGCCTGTGGTCACCGCAGTTAATACGGATTGCATTTGCCATGTATGGAATGTGCTATAGTATGTAGATAGTTAATTCCATGATGTGCTTTCTGTATAGAATTGGTTCAACAGTGTATAATTTTGTGTAATGAGAGGAACACAATTGGTAAGGAAAAGAAAAAATAGATGAGGACCAATTTACATAATCTCGGTGTGTCTTGTCCAAAGGGTTCTCCTCACAGAAAAGTGGAGGAGCAGCCAGTCAGGCACAGTGAGACTCTGAACAGCAAACACTAGAATAAGAGGGTCTTAAAGTGGCCACCGCTGACCTCAGAGCTGCCTGCCCATCATGAGCCGCCTGTGAAATTAAAAACCTGGTTTATGCCCAGCCAGTGTGGCTCAGTGGTTGAGCATCCACCCATGAACCAGGAGGTCAGGGTTCGATTCCCAGTCAGGGCACATGCCCGGTTGCAGGCTCGATCCCCGGTAAGGGGCACGCAGGAGGCAGTTGATCCATGATTCTCATCGTTGATAATTCTCTCTTCCTCTCTCCAAAACCAATAAAAATATATTTTTTAAAAATCTTGTTTATGAAACCAGCAATGAGACATCAAGCAAATACCAATGTCCAGGGTACAGTGAAATTTTGGAAATGAGCAACTGGAGATTGTAACTGGGCTGGCAGCTGAATGACTAAGGAGAAGATATAAAAGAGGAGCCCACAAAACCAGGATTTTAAGGAAACTGGAGTTGCATGAATGCAATTCCTCTGCTTCGGTCTGGCTGGTGCAGTTTAGCTATCCTGGTATAACCCCGCCGTGGGAACTTACAAGGCCAAATCCCACAAACTGTAAGAACTAAGAGGAATTGGTCTGGAGTGTGTCAAAAGTTACAATAGCTAATTAATCTTTGAGCTTTGTACCATGCCTATTGTTGATTTTCTACAGCTTTCTTCTTGAGATTTTATGTTAAAACATAGCATTTTTGTACTTTTTCTTAAGCACCATGAGACCAGTAGATAAGAATAAATATTTTCCCAGTTCAGAATTTCACTAGTATAGGAGCCCTTAAAAAGAAAACCCAATAATCTTTGGACCACCCAAAACTCTCTGTTTTCACAGAAAAACAAAAAAATTATAAACTGCCTCCAATGACTGCTTCCTGAGGCTATTAAATGAGGATCATAATTACCTTTTAAATTATGGTATAATTTGAAATTCTTCAACTATGGTATAATTGGGTCTTTTGTTGCTTACTTAAGCTGTCATTTCTTTTCTTTTTAAGATATTAGCAACAGCTTTGCCTACATGTGATGTGTATTTGCAGCAACAAGAAAGCTATTTCATAATTGACAAAGGAAATATAATACTGAAGAGAAATCAGGAACAGAGCATCCATGCTGACCAGCAGAGCGAGGTAAGCCATTTCTTCACGGCCATTTCTGTGGTGCCTTCAACCACTAACCCAGATGCACCCAGAGCTGTGCCTGGTCCGTGTGAGTACCCAGTCAGTGTGAGCTCTATTATCCACAAGAATAGAGTGGGGGGAAGGAAGAGAAAAGCCCCAAGTAGTTAGAGCCCCTGTGCAAAAACTTCGATCGCTTTATTTCTTTTCACAACAAAAATTCCTGGAAAGCTGGATTCTGAAGAGTTAGAGACTCGGGTACTGTGAATTCACAATTTCTTGTCATTTTAGTACGAAAAAGGTACAGTTCTGAGAAATGGCTCTCCTCCTAATTTGAGAAATGAAACATGCTGATGTCCCTGGGGTGATGGTGCATGGCTTGGCCCTCGATTCCAAGGCGGTTGTAATCCGTCAGTGCTGGTGTGAGGGCCAGGACGATGCCACCTCCCCGGGGCCCTGCTCCAATGGCTTCAGAGACTGGAGGGGGCCTGGCGACCTCACAGCCAGCCAACCACTATCCACTCAAAGGTGGGACTGCTTCAGGCCCATGTCCTTCGTTCAGTCGCTACACCGGGATCTTTACTGAGAGTCCCCTGTGCATGTGCGTGAATGGGCATGTTGCAGAAGCAAAGGAAAACGGACGTTGGCTGTCTTGTTTACAAACCTAGCGCCTGAAATGGTTCATTTCATATAAGAGACCTTCTTATGTGAATGAAGTGGTTGAATGAATGGCGACAGAAATATGTAGCCATGGAACCTAAGATTGTTGTTGGGAAATGAGCCATGTGCACAAATGACTGACGTGTGCCAGGCAGGCCAAGTACACAAAGGAGGTGCGCATACGTGACGTGGACTTCATTTTAGGGAGAACTGGCTCCTGCTGACAGGGTCCACGAAGGCTGGGTAGTGGTGTTCCTCCCTGTGCGTGCCTACGTGCCAGTGGTGGCGGCCTGGCTCTCTCCTGCTTCCGTGGCCCTGCCACATGCCCAGGAAGCCTTCTCTGGCTTCTCAATCTGAAGTCCTCCTGAATGAGAAGGGCGGGGAAGCCGTCACTGCCCCCTCCCCGGGCTCCCTGTGACACAGACCAGTCAGCCTCAAGTTTTACTGTGTGCAACTATGACCCTGGGAGTTCGTTTCGAATGCATGTTGTAGGGCAGTGATGGCGAACCTATGACACGCGTGTCAGAGGTGACACGCAACCTCATTTTTTTGGTTGATTTTTCTTTGTTAAATGGCATTTAAATATATAAAATAAATATCAAAAATATAAGTCTTTGTTTTACTATGGTTGCAAATATCAAAAAATTTCTGTATGTGACAAGGCACCAGAGTTAAGTTAGGGTTTTTCAAAATGCTGACATGCCGAGCTCAAAAGGTTCGCCATCACTGTTCTGGGGCCTTCCCCTTGAGATGCTGAGTCTGAGGATGGTCAAGAAATCTGCCTGTTTGCCAAGCACCCCAAGGTGATTCCGATTTTGCAGACCCAATTTAATAGACTCCTGATTTAATAGACAAAACTTCTCATCCAGTACTTGTCATATGTGAAAAGTAACACCCTCATTTTAAAATTCTTTTAACCCAAGGTTTGCTTTCAGTTGAATTAATAGGTTATTTTTTGTCATTAATTCATTGTTATTTTTAACAAATTTTAGCAAATAGGCCATATGTTGGAAGAAACACTATAGTAATTTCATCGACATAAATAAATATTACATATCTACAACTGTAGTCTACGTACATATTTAAACCGGAGTTACTACTCGCAGACAATGTTCCCCGAATAATTAGCATGTGATCACACTGCATCATACATGCTAACGGGTTCTCTTGTCACATGGTGTGACTTTCTGCAGAAGTTTGAACACATGCTGGCCTATGTTCCGACCTGCGCTAAGCCCCGCCCCTCCGTGTGCATTTGTTTGTTCCCAGTGACTGGTGAATGCATGCATTTACTAGACCTATTCAGTATACATTTAAAATTACAGTAATGCATATAGAAAATTTTACTGCAAACTTAAACTTTTCATACATACTTAATTTTAATTACGCAAAACGTGTCTACATAAGTAAAAACAGATAAACTAATTTGTTAATTTTTTAACATACACATTCGGAAAACCCACTTTATTATATAACTAGAGGTCCAGTGCACAACATTTGTGCACTGAGGGAGGGTGGTCCCTCAGCCTTGCCTGCGCCCTCTCACAGTCCAGGACCCCTCGGGGGATGTCCGACTGCTGGTTTAGGCCCGGGCCTGAACTGGCAGTCAGACATCCCTCTTGCAATCTGGGACTACTAGCTCCTAACCACTGCCTGCCTGCCTGCCTGATTGCCCCTAACTCCTATGTCTGCCTGCTTGATCACCCCTAACCACTTGCCTGCCTGCCTGATCACCCCTAACTGCTCACCTGCCTGCCTCATCACCCCTAACCACTCTGCCTGCTTTCCTGATTGCCCCTAACTGCTCACCTACCTGCCTGTCTGATCATCCCTAACCACTCGCCTGCCTGACTGATCGCCCCTAACCGCAGCTTCGTCCAGAAGGATGTCCGGAATGACATCCGGAAGGTTGTTCACCTGTCCGGTCTAATTAGCATATTACACTTTTATTATTATAAATTCCTCCATATCTCTCAATGCCAGAAATATTACTCCTGCCAGTGCCTTCCCTTCCCCTTGGGCTGCCCCAGCTCTCCGGAGATGGCAGTGTTAGCAGTTGCTCTGCTACTGCACCCCAGGGATCATCAGTTGTGTTACTCACGGGGGTTCTCACTGCCGGATGAACAGTCCATGAGCCACCTCCAGAACGGCATCTGGGTCAGTCCACTTTTAGGGAAACTGGTACCAACCGTCTCAGGTCAGAAGCCATGGAAACAGAGCCTAACACTGGATTCTGGTACACATGATTTATTTAAAAAGTGTTTTTAAGAAAAGCTCTTTAAAAAAAAATTGATTTCAGAGAGAGAAAGATCCATTGCTCCACTTCATTTATGTATTCATTGGTAGATTCCTGTGCCCTGACCGAGGATCAACCCCGTAACCTTGGTCTATTGGGACGACGTTCTAACCAACTGAGCTCCCTGGCCAGGGCTCCAGGAAAACTCTTTGAGAGAGCGAAGAAAACAAGATAGAGAAGGGGAAAGGGTAAGATGTGGTCTCAGGTGAAACAAGCCTTGATCCACAGGGCGCTCAGAAGTGAACACTGCAGACAACGCTGTCCCGCTCCTCGAGACAACCAGGCCAACAGCCTTGGCTGCGAGCTGTCTTGGGGGGTGTAGGAGGGCAATTCTCCAGAGAAGAGGAGGCAACACACACACAGCAAGTGGGTGATGGTGCACCAGCCGGGTAAGGGGATCCCAGAGAGGTACCTACAGCGTCTACTGCAATTGTGAGAGTGTTTCTGCAATGTCTGAAAATGTTACATGTGGATGAGTTTACATACACCCCTGTCTACTGAAACCTAGAGGTATAGTTTCTCATTCCCATGTCTGTCTCCAATGCAAGATTCTAAACTGCTTTGTGACAGGGACTCTGTCCTACTCATCTTAGCATTCCTAATTCAGAAGCTGACATTGAATTGTT
This sequence comes from Myotis daubentonii, assembly GCF_963259705.1. NCBI lineage: Eukaryota > Metazoa > Chordata > Mammalia > Chiroptera > Vespertilionidae > Myotis > Myotis daubentonii. The sequence goes on along the minus strand of NC_081849.1, from coordinate 74,535,617 downwards.
TCTAAGCAAATGTGTGTCAAATGAAGAGAAGTTTGAAGTAGATCACAGAGCAACTTGAACTCCAGGCTAAGTAATTTGGGCGTGATTCTGTTGGCAGTTAGAGTTTGAAATGCTTGTTGGCAGTGGTGTGTAATATGTATTGGACTTGGGAGAAAATGGAGAGAACAGCCAAGAGACGGTTGCAGCAATACAGGCAAAAGCAACAAGAGGGAGGATTCCTGTGGAGGCTGTGAGTATGGAGAGGCAGATGCAAAAGCCATTAAAGGAAAATTATCTACAGGATCCAGATGGCCCCAGGCTGACATCTAGGACAGAGCCTTTTGGGGATGTTAATCAATCAAGTGAGTTAGTTTTGTGCTTATCTGCCTCCAAGCAGATAGAAGACCATTTCTCATGTTTGCATGGAAGAAATAGCTAAATAATAAGCACATGTGAGTTTTCTCATTGTCATCAGACATTTAGGCAAAATCCATGAGCTAGGCATGGGAATCTTTTCTTTCTTTCCGTTTTTTGGCCGCGATCCTACAGTTGTATCTGAGAAAGCCCAAGGTCATCCATGTGGAATGTGCTGAACTCATTAGCACATGGAGTACTTAAAATTAAGGTGGTTTCCAATGACGCTGCTTTCAAATCAATCATTCTGTACGTAACATATGTCCCAAAGCTGCAGAGTGAGCACGCTATTCTCAGCCGTACTCTGGCCTGGATCCTGGGTGGAATAATTTATCCGTGACTCAGATGGATCATATATGGAAATATGTGGGTTTCTTTCCTTTTATTTCTCCAAACTCTTCCAGGCCTTGACTATCGGCAAAGCTTATGTACACTTCTCTCTGATTTTAGGGCTCAGTGACTTTTGGCCGGGTGCCTGCCGTTCACGTTGTTTTCCGAGAGCCCGTTCCCGGGATGCCCGTTACGTGGACGGGGCCTGGATTTGCCAGGGTTCTCCCTGGGGCTGGCTTAAGATTTGCTGTCAACAACATTCCCTCTCCCATGGACTTCACCGTGGCCATTCGCTATGAAACTCAGGTATCCTTTAAGTCCAACGGCTTCGAATGGTGAAAAATTGGAATACATTCTTGCACTAAATGTTTCCATCCCAGTCTTGCTAGATATGTTTATCATCAAAGTATTTGCAGAAGAAGGAGAACATCTGGAGAGCATTATACACCAAAGGGTTTCCTAAAGATACTAAAGCAACATAGTGAGCCACATGCACACATGCTTTATTCCAGGGAGAGAAGCTAAAGTTGGAGTTATATATTTAAGGCCCTCGATCTAAGGAAGTGGTGATGGAATGTTTGTATAAGAATAATAAATAACTAAAATAACATAAACCCTGCCTCTCCTGGGACTTTTTTTCTAAAAACTTAATAAACTAACATACGTGCAGAGATTCAGACTCCAGGGTTGCAGCAGAAGCATTTATTTGCATTTGGATTTCCCCTGAAAGAAGAGAAAAGCTGAAAGCAGGCTGCTCTCTTGTCTCCCATTGACTTACTACACTTCCTGGCCTTTTAAGAAGTATCTAAACAGAATAGGGAACAAATTAGGAAAATACTTGATTTAAAGCAATAGTTTCTAACCTTTTCTTTATATAAACTTTTCTTTGATAATCTGAAACCCCACAGACCATCTCCCCTGAAAAATATTTTCTATGGCAGGGGCAGCGGGGGGGAGGGGAAGCAACGATGGTTCCAAAGTCACTCTAGGGACCACACTCTGGAAGCGCTCACTGTGTGCTTATGGCCAGAGCTGCTGATCCGTTTTGAAAATCTTGATATGACGTAATTCTCTGTTTCCCACTTACACTCAAAAGCCAAGGGACTTCAATGAACTTTGACCTAGTGAGTATGACAAGAAAGTTTCAAATATATCTATATATAAATTTTTCCATTGAGAAGACACATCTCTAACAGCTTTAAAATGCTTTTCCAAATTGTAAGGCTTTCAGAGGATAGCTAATTGGCATATAAACAAATATAAATACATGTAGTAATATAATAAATACATCTAGTAATAAAATAACTAAATCATATAATTTATATACTAATATTTACATAATAATGTGAAAAAAAATGCATCTCCTTTTGTGGAGAATTCCACACTGTTATTTTTGTTCTGTGATTTATGAGCATGATGAGTTAACTGCTCTTGGAAGGCAGGGGTTAAAGGGAAGACGTGTTGGGAATACAGGGTTCTCTGAGGTTCATGAACTATGTCACTATGGCCAGAAACAATATTCCTCTACCTAGGTCACAATTCAGACACCAGCGAGGTGGGCCTGAGAGTGAACCTCTAAGGCTTTTTTGAACTAGAAAATTCTATTTGCCAAAAGGGCCCTGGGTTACAAATTCTATTCCATGCAGTCTTCATCAGGTATATGTGCATGCAGAACAGGCTCCCACATCCTCACCATGACATGCTTTTATGTCCTGCCCATCTAGTCCGCAGCTGACTGGGCTGTCCAGGTTGTGGTTAACCCCCCTGGAGGGAGCGAGCACTGCACACGCAAGATCCCACCGCAGAAGCCTCCGTCTTTCGCCTTACCCGCGACCTCCAGGTATGCTCTGGGCCTGTCCTCAAACACTGCAGGTTTCCTAGCATTTTGTTCATCTATCGGTGACATGTATTCAGGAACTAGTGGGAGAAGAGGTGTAATAACCCTTTCCCATTCTCTCAATGGCTTTGAGATGTGAGAAAGTGAAATGCTACAAGAATAAGAGTAAAATATTCAGTTGAGTTCTCTCAGCTGAGAGTCTGTGAGGTAAAAAGCTACTAAGTTTGCCTCATCAGAGATTTGTGGCAAAATAAACCAGAGGCCCTGTTGGTATTAGCATGGCAGGTAGGATGGAGGTCATTTGTATTATCTTTTCCCCACCGCAGTCATGACAACCCATGGCCAATAGTTTCTAAGGCTCTGCTCTCTGGCACAACCTGTGGAAGAGCCACGGAGACTCTGCATTTACTGTCCACCTGGACCTCACCGCCACGCCACAGTGAAACCCACATCACGGCATAGGTGGAATGCTACCAAATACCGGGGTCACTTCCGTTACATAACTGTACTTTTGTCATTGAATTGTTGCTTTATTTCTCCTAATACAGAGTCGTGCTGCTTCCCACACCCATCTGTTTAGAACCAGATGTACAATATTCTATAGACGTCTATTTTTCCCAGGCCTTGGAAGGAGGGTCCCACGCTCATTCACACATCCTCGTTGACTCTGTAAGTATCACAGAGCTTGGTGGGTGCTGCCTTCCAAACTGAGCTCCATTAAAATCCCACGTTTAGACTCTCTGGTGAAATGTTTCTTGAGACGTGTGGATGTATTTGTTTCCTTCCAAAAATCACCTATTCTCTCTAAAAGTCACCTAATAACAATTGCAAATCTTACAGAACAGGAAGTGCCTGTAATGGTTTGAAGTGCATCTTGCTCATATTCTATCATTTACTCATATAGAGTCAACACCCTATAAGGTCAGTACTATGATTATTCTCATCTATAGGCGACAGGGCTAGTTCAGGGTCACATAGGTAGTAGTGAGGAGTCTGGAGTCAGAGTCAGACTGTCTGATTCCAGAGCCTCTGCCCTGAGCCAGGACAGCATTACTGAATTTCGGGGGAAATCCCACCACGTTAAAATTAGCATCTTGCAAGCTCCCATGTATACATAGTCTGCTTTTATGTTGTCATCAGAGTGCTCATACCAGTATGGATGTGGACATTTTTCACTTCGCATTATATCATAAGCATTTTTTACTATGTTTATGTAGTTTTATTTCTAGGAACAATGCATAGTATTTCTTTGAGTGACTGTTTTTAAATTGTATTTTTCAATTACAGTTTAATATTTTTTTGTATTAATTTCAGGTGTACAGCGTAGAGGTTAGATAATCATACACTTTACAAAGTGCTCTCTGCACATACTTACTATAATAGTATGGACTCTATTCCCTATGCTGTGCTTTAGATCCCTGTGACTATTCAGTAACTACCAATGTGTACTTCTTAATTCCTTCACCTTTTTCACCCAGACCGCCAACACCCCTCCCACCCAGCAGCTATCAGTCTGTTCTCTGTGTCTATGAGTCTGTTTCTATTTTGTTTGTTGTTGTTTTTTGTTTTGTTTATTTTGAGTGACTCCTTTCAGCATCTTTCCCCCACAGAGTAGGACCACAGATGATCCTTCTAAACCTCCACGCTGTGCACTGCAGACCCAGGCTTGTCACTGGGCAGAGTTTGGCATTGAGTGAATTTATGTAATTTACTTATCTAGTCCCCTACTTGTGGAATAGTTTCTTCTATTTTTCAGTATGTATAGTTGGTACATATTTTTCAGTGTTTTAAAATATAGTCCTATTTATCTAAGGTTTTATGGCTCTTGAAATAACTTATCAAATTAATTTCTGGAGCTATACTTCAACTAATTTTCAGGATTACCAGTGAAAGTACCAGTTTCATCCATCTTCAGCAAAATTGTATAGAATTGTTGGGGGATTTTTAAAAGTAATTTTGTGTATAAAAATCCAATTGCTTTGTTTAAATTGTATTTTTAAATATTTGTAAGAATCTTCTAATATCTTGATTTAATTGGCAAAATGCAACCTAAAAATTATATTAGAACACAGCCATGCCCTTGTTTTTAAGTATTATCTATGGCTGCTTTCAAGCTACAAAGTTAGAGCTGAGTACTCATTACAGAGACCTTAGGGCTGTGGTTCTCAACCTTCCTAATGCCGCGACCCTTTAATATAGTTCCTCATGTTGTGGTGACCCCCGATTTCATTGTTACAAATTGAACATAATTAAAGCATAGTGATTAATCACAAAAACAATATGTAATTATATATGTGTTTTCCGATGGTCTTAGGCGAACCCTGTGAAAGGGTCGCTCAACCCCCAGGGTCGCGACCCACACGTTGAGAACTGCTGCCTTAGGGCCTCAAAGCCAAAAATATTTACTACCTGGCCTTTTATAGGAAGAAGTTTGTTGATCCCTGATTTAATTAGATGTATCCATATTTTGTGAAATGTGTCTTCAGTTTTTTGCCATTGAACATTTTAAATGTATATCTTCAAACTTTGTTATTTCATCATCTACTATAAAATTCAATATGAATCAGGTATATCTTGGATTTTATTCAACAAGCTCATCTATTATGGCATCAAAAAAACAATTGTTTTAAGATTATTTTACCAATGGTAGATTGTAAGATTTAGCAAAAAAGGAAAGGAAAGAAGGAAGGAGTGAACATGTCTTCTTTTCTTGATATTTTAAAAGCTTGGTCTTCTTCCCCAAATCGACGCATTGGAGGATTTCTACAGCAAGCAGGATGTAGATGGACATCAGCTGCACTCCTGTGTTGAAATTGCCTCAGAACCAGGAGCTCAGGAGCTCCCCGGTGTATGTGAAAGGCTTACAGCGAGCATGTCCGCCAGGCTACACAATGGGGCAGTGGGTGCGTATCCCTGAGTAGGCTCTCCTGAAGCACTGCTACTTGTAAAAAATGCTTTTTGGAACATGACTGAATCAACTTAATTTATTTTAGCATCTATTCCAAACAACCAATCTTGCCCGATGATTAGATGCACAGAGCAATCTACTGATGTGTTGGAATCAGAATGTGCAGTACAGGAGCTGTATAGAAAGAGGAGCCTTGCAGTAGTAGCATTAAGATGCTAGATTGCAGGAACAATCGTCCTAAAAGTATATTTCTTTAGAAGCCTGGGATTTTAGGACTGAATGAACTCTAAACAACTTCTTTCATCCCCAAACCGTCACTGAATAAATGAGACCATTAGGGTCTAAAAACATTACTTTCCCATTGCACTAAGTTTAGAGCAGGTTTCTCACCCTCACTAGTTTCCAAATTTTGGCCTTGTTGTGGGGCGGGGGTGAGGTCTGTCCTGTGCATTGTAAGATGTTTAGCAACATCCCTGTCGTCGACGTACCTGATACCAGTAGCACCCTTACCCTGGTTGTGACATCCAAAAATGTCTGCAAACTGTGACATATGTCCCTTGGGGGCAAAATTCCCCCCCCCCCCCAGTTGAGAACTACTGCTATAGAGCGACAGCTATAGTGATACCCTGGTCTTCCTAAGTTCCAGGCATTTGCTTTTTTAAAAATATGTTTTTCTTGATTTCAGAGAGAGGAAGGCAAAGGGAGAGAGGGATAGAAACATCAATGATGAGTGAGAATCATTGATTGGCTATCTCCTGCACACCCCCTACTGGGGATCAAGCCCGTAACCCAGGCATGTGCCTTGACTGGGAGTTGAACCGTGACCTCCTGGTTCATAGGTTGATGCTCAACCACTGACCCACACTGGCCAGGCCCAGGCAAATGCCTTTTCTTTCATACTGAAGGGCTACCCATAATCTCACAAGAAGTATGGAATAAGAAAATTCAAAGGTATAGTCCAGCACTAACATAAATCATCGGGAATTGAAGTAATAATAATATCAATAATAATAACTAAATTGGAACAATTAATGACTAAAACATTTTAAGACTTTCATTAACTTGAGTAATGTTTATTGTTGTTATATTTAAGTAATGTTTATTGAGCATTTATTAGATGCCAAACACTGTTCTAAGTACTTCATAAACCTTTAATCCGTATAATCCTTTAATCCGTATAATCCTACATTATCCCCCTTTCACAGAGAAGGAATTAAGGTACATGAAAGAGAGGAAAACCAAAGCCACTAGGAGCATGAGGTGCTTCTCGGTCACTTCCTTCACCTCTAACAGCCTTCTTTCGTTGCCTGCAGCCTGCCAGTGTCACCCCCAGGGCTCAGTCGGGACCGGCTGCAGCCCACTTGGAGGCCAGTGCCCGTGTAAGCCTCACGTGGCCGGGCGCCGCTGTGACAGGTGCTCACCAGGAAGCTACGGTCTGGGGCATCACGGCTGTCAGTGTAGGTAACAGAAAACAGAGACGCTCTTGTTCACAACCTTGGAGTTTCGAAGGGAGGAAAATTGATGTGTGGAGTCTAAAAGGGGAGCAGAGTGGGAATTGACTACATTACTCAGCTGTCTATGTAGATAAAATGTACTGTAATTTTTTTCTACCGTCCTTTCTATCTATCCATTCACTGGGCACTGAGTGTGCAGAGCTCCGTAAGGAAGTGTGAGTGATGAGAAAACCACGGTTCATGCTTCTGGGAGTTTGCAGTCTGTGTCAAATAGAGGGTAGTCCGGGTAGGCTGTGGGACACCATGAAGGGAGTTGGCTGTGCAAACCCAGCTGTGTGATTTGGTCCGTAAGCCAGTGGCTGGAAAGGCTAAAACAATGATGAGATTGGGAAGTTGAGAAAGGGGCCAACACTGCGACCAGGATATGACGCTTCCTGATGCTGGGGTTGCAAAGATCTGAACTCATTTTATAATCTGCCCATTAGTAAGGACTTGGATGGGGCTTCACCCACAGGAGTAAATTCAGTTATCCTACATGTCAACATATGTAGTTCTTTATTCTACGATGTAAACTATTAGTGAAATACTGTTCCCCACAGAAACCTGCCTTAGGAACGAACCATGAAAACCACCAGGTACATGAATTCTCCTTTCAGGTAGGGAAACATCTTGTCAGTCACGATTCAGAGAGATGGCACACCTTCCTGGTCATTGCCTGTCCAGCAAACTGCCCATAAAACAGCTTGGGTCCATCGCCACCTTTTTTAAATTTTTTTAAATTGATTTTAGAGAGGAAGGGAGAGGGATAGAAAGATAGAAACATCAATGATAAGAGAGAATCATTGATCGGCTGCCTCCTGCATGCCCGCTACTGGGGATGGAGCTCAAAACCCAGGCATGTGCCCTGATGGGAAATCAAAACTTGACCTCCTGGTTCATAGGTCGACACTCAACCATTGAGCCATGCCAGCTGGATCATCACTGCTCTTTTTTCCCTTTTCTTAAAAAAAAAAAATGAATTGCTTGAGATACACAAAGGGATATATATTTTTTCCATGTAGCACCCTGTAAAACAAACAGGCATCACAATTTTTTATAGGAAAGATGAGCTCAAGTAATTCAACAATTTAGCAGAAAAGGGTTGAGCCTTTACTATCTTGTCCAGGACAAAGAAAAACCTGACGGTTTTGAGAGGTGTGTCTTATATTTTTTATGGTCTTAAAGTTTGACTCACAAGATATATGGAAGTTCAAGTCATTAAAAGCACATTACTTGGCTGGGGCTTTTTTCTGGTTCAGGGAGCACTGCCTCCCCACCCCCACCCCCACCCCTACCCTTTTAGAAAAAAAGAAAAAAAAAGCACATTACTTGTTCAGTTCCTCTGCATAAACAACATTTATCAAACCCAGTTGTTCACAGCTTACCGTTTGCTGAGTGAATTGGTGAATTGTTATTTAACCAGCAGTCACCTGGTGCTCGCTCTATGCCAGGCTCTGCTCTGGGCACTTTAGAGACTCCCTCTCTTCACCTTGATTGGGGTGAGCTGGTAAGTTAGGGACTGCAAAACCAGGCCTGTACCTCTTTCACCAGCACACCATTGCCCCCCACCCCACCGTGTTCTCTTTGCTTTATCTAGTGTGTCACTGCCACCCTCAAGGCTCAACGAGCGCTGTGTGTGACCAAATAACCGGACAGTGCCCCTGCCAGGAAGCGGTGGCTGGCCGCAGCTGTGACGGGTGCCTGCAGGGCTATTTTGGATTTCCCAACTGCCACCCCTGCCTCTGTAATTCGTTCTCTGAGCTTTGTGATCCAGAAACAGGATCATGCTTCAATTGTGGGGGGTTTACAACTGGAAGAAACTGTGAAAGGTATGGAATTCATATGTACTTTTATTTTATTTTTTTAAATATATTTTTATTGATTTCAGAGAGGAAGGGACAGGGAGAGAGAGATAGAAACATCAGTGATGACAGAATCATTGATCGGCTGCCTCCTACACACCCCACACTGGGGATCAAGCCTGCAACCTGGGCATGTGCCCTGATCAGGTATCGAACCATGACCTCCTGGTTCTTAGGTCAACGCTCAACCTCTGAGCCATGCTGGCTGGGCTGGACTTTTATTTAAAAAATTTTTTTTGTTCCGATCTCACAACACTCCCCAAAGGGCCACTGAGTAGAAACTAACAGTATTGAAGTGTAGAATGGTTGTTCTGGGTGGGAAGATAATGTCATTCCGTCGTCCTTCAAAATCTTGTTATAAACCAGACAGTGTCTGATTAAATTAATAACAGGCATTTGCCTGGCACCTTGCTTTTTATATTCCTGAAATAAGACATGTAAATTGAGTGCTATTATATGGAGCTTAATGACTATACCATGGGACTTTCAACAGCAAAAAGTCCTCATGCAGAGCATGAAAAATGAGTTTTCGGAGCTGCACGGTCCTAATGCATAGCAAATGCACACTGGCTAACATGTAAGGTTTTCCTGGGAACATTTTGGTGAAAATAAATTGCCTTGACAGATGCATCGATGGTTACTATGGAAATCCTTCTTCAGGACAGCCCTGCCGTCCTTGCCCATGTCCAGATGTTCCCTCGAGCGATCAGTACTTTGCCCATTCCTGTTATCGGAATCCTTGGAACTCAGATGTAATCTGCAATTGTGCTCAAGGCTATGCAGGTAGGCAGGAGGCTTTATGGTGGTTGTTTTGCTTCTATTTCACACGGCTATCTGAAAAGTAATCACGTATTAATAATTTATCTACCTTGACCAAATGAATGTTGCAGGATATAAGTTAATGGTAAGAAGACACAATGTGGTAAATTGCTGCTTTATAAACAAAGAATTTGAATGATTCAAAAACCAATGACTATTTAAAACTCATCCCGCTGAGCTATAAATGTTAATGCTGTTCTGGAAAACTAACTGACCAAAGGAGTTTAAATCAAATTAATTTATTTAAAATAAAATCATCACATGTTAAGATATATATGTGATAAAATAAATATATGTGATATATATTACATATAACATAAGCAATTAAAAAGTAAAAAATAATAATAATAATAACCAATCCAATGCTTTCTTTGTATAATTCTGACCAATCAATTTGACTGGCATTTCACAGATACAAATAATTTTTCCAGAAGTCTGGAAGCACTGGTTTGGGCATGGAATGGAGACTGCCTACGTTAATTCAATATTTGTATCTGTTGCTCAAAAATTTTATTTTGCATATATTAAGCATGAGTGTAAACAAGGAAGAAAACTTACAAAGTCCACTTGATTTAATCACACTTAGAAATATGGTTCTCATATTTTCTTCAGTGATAATTACCATAATGATAATAAATTACATGGATAATATTTTTATTATCCCTATGGTTACACATCTCTTGTTAATTCCTTTTCTCTTATAGTCTCTTCTCCCTGTACATTTTGGCTTGGTTGACCATTTTTGAAAATATGTATATTTTTTATTGATTTCAGAGAGGAAGGGAGAGAGAGAGAAAAACATTAATGATGAGAATTATTGATTGGCTGCCTCCTGCATGCCCCCTACTGGGGATCGAGCGCACAACCCAGGCATGTGCCCTTGACTGGAATCGAATCCGGGACCCTTCAGTCCGCAGGCCAACGTTCTATCCACTGAGCCAAACAGCCAGGACTTGGTTGGCCATTTTTTAAGAACTGAGCCCATGGTTGGGGTCCCAGAGCATTTCTAAATGGGATGAACCAAAATGTGGTTCAGACACCTAAACAAGTGCAGTTGCCTCATGGTTGGAAGGGCAAAGAGTGTCGGAGAGAAGTGATGGTTTCTCCATGCAGTGCTCAGTAAGAACAGCCTCTTGGGCTCATACATTGAGGAAACTGCTGTCAGCCATCTTCACTGCTAGACACATATCTCAGGCAGCTGCTGCTTCACCTCCAGGCCCGGATGGGGTGGGCCCCGGGGAGAAGAAGGGCTGACATGAACTTTGGGCCTGGGGTACACTGTTTTGACCCTGGTTCTATAAGGATCCAGGGGTTGGTGCCCACAACTCTTAGGTTTTAAGAAAGACTAGAATCCATTCTTCACCAAAGACGTTTTAGCCCTGGATAATCATTTTACCCTCCGAATGAATAATTAGCTAAAATGAATGTTTTGTTTTAAATTAGAACACTTTTCCTTATTCATCCTCAATGTGTGACCTCTCATTATCTCTAGAGGCGCCCAATTATTATCTATTTATACCAATCTCCATCCCCCCTCTCCCAACACACACACACACACACACACACACACACACACACACACACACACCCCTCTGTCACCTCATTCCCTTTTTCTCTCTCCATCTTTCAGGTAAGCAGTGTGAAGAATGCTCTGCTGGTTTCTATGGAAATCCCAGAATTTCTGGAGCACCTTGCCGGCCCTGTGCCTGCAACAACAACATTGATGTCACTGATCCAGAGGCCTGCAGCCGGGTAACAGGGGAGTGCCTTAAATGCCTGCACAACACTCAGGGGCCCAACTGCCAGCTTTGCAAACCTGGTCACTTCGGATCAGCCCTCAATCAAACCTGCAAAAGTAAGCCTGCAAGGCTCCTGGGGGGAGGGGCGGGGGGGTGTGGCAGCAGAGTGGCAGCTCTCCCATGCCCGTTTCAGCTAGGCCAGGGGTGTCAGCACCCCCTGGGTGGTGGGCTGGGGCACTGAACTCATCAGCAGAAACGGGTGCAGCTCTCATATACTCACTGGTGTCATTGGTTTGCCTTTTCTTACTATTGCCCTAGTGCAGTGGTTCTCAACCTTGGCTGCACATTAGAATCACCTGGGAATCTTTTTAAAATCCTGATTTCTGGGCCCCATCCTCCGGAAATTCTGTGTCTTTGTTATGGGGTGGGGCCACAACATTAGTAACAAAGAAACAGAATTTCTGGAGGATGAGGCCCAGAAATCAGGATTTTAAAAAGATTCCAGGTGATTCTAATGTGCAGCCAAGGTTGAGAACCACTGCTCTAGTGGATTTTTAGCATTATTCCTCAGAGTATGGTCCAATGTGCACTGAGCCAGAGTCTTCTAGGGATGGGGATGAGGCATTAAAATGCAAATTCCTGAGCTGTACCTCAGACCACGGAATTGACACTCTGGGAGCGAGACCCACAAATATGCATTGTGACAAGCTCATCAAGTGACTTTAATGTATAAATATGAGAACCATTGATGTAGACGAGGACATAGGTTTAATTCTAGGATAAAGAAAGAGGAGAAATAAACTTCTCTTTTTTAGGAGATATCAGTTGGGTGATATTTCAGTTCACCCAATTTAGTAAGCCATTTGGTTTCAGATCTCTCACATAAATGGATCTTTGGTGCTTGTCGTAAGGGAAAAAGTGAGACTTGCAGTCTTTCTCACAGTCTACTATGTGAGCCCTTCGAACATCATAGGCACAACCAGATGAAACTGCTGTTCTGGGGGATCAACAACAGTTGAATGGGTTCAACCTACTTAATTCTTTGATAAATTCTGTACTATTGTAAGGTATTGAGCCCTTTGGAGAAATGATCCATTTCTCCATGTTTGCATGGGTTGTTGACAGCCATTGTTTTCACTGACTTTACCTCCTGTTATCTCAGGATGCTCCTGTCATCCTTCTGGCGTGAATACCTCTGAGTGTCCCCCTAGTCGGGGAGCTTGCATTTGTGACCCAGACTCTGGCACATGCCCCTGTCTGCCCCACGTCACAGGGCGGACCTGTGACCATTGCGCTGATGGATACTGGAACCTCATCCCTGGCAGGGGATGCCAACCATGTGACTGTGACCCCCAGACCTCTCATGGCAGCCACTGTGACCAGGCAAGATACTTTAACGTTACTAAGCTCCTCTTGTCTATTTCCTGCCCCTTTTCTAGAATGGGCCATTTCTTCAGGGGTGCTGTTTCCTTTTGTTGGAGAATGGTACTAGAAACCAAGGTCTGGGCACCAGATGACCATGTCTGTTTTATGGGCTCCCCTCCACTCCTCACACCCGCAACCGCCAAACGTGGAACAAATTGGTAGATCGCCACATGATGGCTTGGCTTCCTAACTCGTGAGGAACTCCTAATGTTCGTGACATCACTCTCTGGCATGCTTCTTAGGCCTTTTGGGGAGCCTATTTGTAGCAGCTCAACCAGGAGTGCAGTTCAGTCATGGAGATTGCGGGGAGCCTGAGACCTGGAAATCAGATGGCGCCGGTTTAACCCGAGAGCCCCTGACAGCAAGAAGATTTGGGGTTGTCTGACCCAAAGGGAATGCCTAGGCCCTAGGGGAAGGCTGCTCTTCACAGTGAGAAAACTTTCACTGGAGCACAGAGGACACATATGCATGTTTAGATCCTCAGCTGTTTAAACACTGTGATAAATGTCTCTCTCTCAGCCAGTAGGCGGTCCCCAGGGCATTCTTGCAGAGAGATCCAAACGTGCCGTCCAGTATTTTCATCAACAGTTTAAGACGGAGCTCGAGAAACAGGCTTATCGGATTTGTGGATATTGCAAAGTTGGAAGCTAATGTGATAAAGACAGAACAAGAGACAAGATATCCTAACAGGCTGCCTTATTGTCTGGAAACCAGATGAGATATTAAGAGGATACAAGTCAAGTTTTGCAATTGTGTTTTTAAAATTTGCATAACTATTGGGTGGGAGTAATACCTTGGCACCAGCTCATGCGAAAAAAACATTTGAGGATTTTCACTGTGTGCTTCAAGTGAGCCAGCTGTGTGGATGGGCTATTAAGGAGGCGATGCCCATTCAGGCTGGAGTCGGAGGGGGGACGGGGGAGGGAGCCATACCCAGGTTCAGGGCAGTCATTGTCCCACTGTCCTCTCTACGAGCCAAACGGCTCCATGAGCACAGTTGTCATTTCTGAGTGCCACATTGTAAACATTATATTAGCAAACTATTATGTGTCCAAAAGAAGACAACCAGGATAGTGGAGTAGAACCATGCTACCCTCTGGCAAAGGCTTGAAGGAATTAGGGGTGCTCAGCCTGAAGAAGAGCAGCAAACACAAGTTGCGAATGACTATCTATAGTTGGGAAGAGGGCTGTGAGGAAAGAGGGAGCCTGCCAGTTTTGTGCAACCCATTAGACCTCAGAACAATGGGGGCACGCTACCAGGGGCAGATTATACACCCGTGTAATAACGCATTGCCCAACGATCAGGGACAACCAGCAATATGACAGCCTTCATGAGCAACAGGAGCCCCTTACCTCTCTACATTTGAACAGAAGCTAGTGGTTACTCCAAAGATGGGTGGCAACGTAGTCGATGCCGTCACTTTTGTCATCATGCTGCGTATTCACGGGAAGATACTGGGAGAGGTTTTGTTTAAGCAGGTTTGGACAAGTATAACCGAGGGCCACTCTACTAGTGATGTGCTTCTATGTTTTTCTCTTGTTAATGTTGCAACCTCCTCGGTTTTCAAAAAAGCTGCTCAAGAATCCAGTGGGGATGGTACAAAAAAATTCAACCCTCTTCCCAAACTGCAATTAAATAACTATTATTAAATGATCAAATTTCAAGTGCAAAAAAAAAAAATGTTTGTTGAGCAAAACACTGGCCCAATTGGGAGAAACTCCATCGGACATTCCATCATGGAAACATTATTTGCCAAATTAATTGATGAATGTTAGTCCAGGCCTTTAGCCTCTCTGTGTTTTGGGGAAACTCCCATAACTGTAGGGGAAAAGAATGTGGCCCGTTTCCCATTATGTGTTTTGTTTTCATTTACATCTGTGTATGTTTCCCAGTTTGGGGCCACCTGTCCTTGAACAGCTGGAAGCAGGCGGTATATTCAAGCGCCCTGAGCCAAAAACACATTGACTCCTGATCCTTGGGATTGTCGGGGGTGGTGGCTAGCCGTGGGAATCATCCCTCCTCTGACTTTGCACAGCTGTATGTTCTAAATCACTGGAGGGAAAACTGTTTTGTATTAAATGCATTTTTTTTAGATCAGAAAGCTTGTCAATTCCTCACCCATGAATGTCTCACAGGTCACAGGCCAGTGTCCGTGTAAATTAGGCTACAGTGGGACACGCTGCAGTGAGTGCCAGGAAAATTATTACAGTGATCCACTCGGGCGATGCATTCGTAAGTATTGCTATTTCTAAACACATGAGTATGCTATGAACCAACTGACATCCCAACTCCTTTATTTTCTAGAAAACTCCAAAAGTTTAATTCCAGTTTTGAAAATAATATTTTTTGTAGCCCTATAAAAAAAGATTTTCTTCTTCTGTACTAAAACTTTAGGCTGTATGAAATATTAGCCTAGATTTAAACTTGTAGCCTATCTTAACATTCCTCAAAGTCATTAAAATGGAACAGGCCTGTGAGATCATAACTTGTAGCCAGTTTTCTGCTAGTTGGAAGCATGTTGACAAAAGCAGCCACTCTGGAGTGAATTACAGGCTGGGAGACGGCTCAGAGGCCAGCAGGGGCTTCCTCAACGTGGCTCTCATACTCTGGGTCTACCACATGGTCACTTACTCATTGACTCTACAACACACCTAGAGTGCCTACTAAGAGCTCTAGGAAGTGAACATGGAAGACAAGGCCCTGACCTCATGGAGCTTGTGTTCTAGTGCCTCTCCTGCCCTGCCTCAGCACCCGCAGGACTTAGAGATGTGCGTCCAATAGAATTGCCTGCAGAGATGGGAGTGGTCTACGTCTGCACTGCTCGGTGCAGGAGCCACTAGCCATGCGTAGCTGCTGCGCATTTGCGATGTGGCCAGTGAGAAAAATAATGGTTTATTTTATTGAATTTGTTGAAATCTCTCAATAGCCCCATGTGGTTAGTAGCTACCATATTGGACAGGACAGATTTAATGTCTGGATTAGGTCCTAGATCAGTGATGGTGAACCTTTTGAGCTCATCATGTCAGCATTTTGAAAAACCCTAACTTAACTCTGGTGCTGTGCCACATATAGAAATTTTTTGATATTTGCAACCATAGTAAAACAAAGATTTATATTTTTGATATTTCTTTTATATATTTAAATGCCATTTAACAAAGAAAAATCAACCAAAAAAATGAGTTTGCGTGTCACCTCTGACACGTGTGTCATAGGTTCGCCATCACTATCCTAGGAGAAAGGATTTTTTGTATCTCTATTTAAAGTCAGCTTCCAAAAAGAAGTCAATTCAAAGAAATAACAGATGTGATGGGCTTATCGTCATGTCACCTCTACTTATATTGTAACTGTTTCCTCCTTTCCATTCTTTCATAAATATGCTTTTGCAAAAAAAAAAAAAAAAAAGGCCTGCATTTTCTTGTCCCACTCAAATATATATTCTGAATGGTTGTCTCCAGTCCCACGCAGTTTCAGTGGAATTACTATTTTTAAAACCAGGGAGAAATTTTGGTTCTTGGAAAATCTGTCTTCCAGAGTGCCTTTCCTTGTGTCCCTTTAATATTTCAATAATCTCATTTTATAAAAATGCTTTCATCTCTTATAGAGGAAACGTTGCAAGTGGTCAACTAAAGCCACTGACCCCACTAAAGCTCCTGGAGAAGAATGGTTAGCGAGGGGGAACCTTGGCTTCCAGCTGGGGAGGTGACTTAGTGCCACCCCCAGGCCTCTGGACCAAAGCAAACCTGCCAGACAGATGTCTAATTGAGGGGCCTAATACGTTCATCAGTTTTTATCTGTAATTGGCGTTCCTTTATTCAAGCTGGCAAATGCATTTTTAAATCGCTTGTTCCTTGCAGTTAGTCCAATTTCAGAGGCTAGTGATTCCCTGGCCTTTTGGAAATTGAAGTAACTTCAGTAGCTCTCTCATCCTCCATCCTTAGGCTTAATAAAAAACATCTAGTTAACCAAAGTGCATGTAGCATAGGGTGTGTGTTTTATTTATTAAGACAAATTAAATTTATTTTTCTTCCTTTTTAAAAAATATATTTTTTATTGATTTCAGAGAGGGATTTATATATGTAATGAGAGAGAATCATTAATAGGCTGCCTCCTGCATGCCCCACACTGGGGATCGAACCCACAATCCAGGCATGTGCCTAGACATGTGCCCTGATGGGGAATCGAACCGTGACCTCCTGGTTCATAGGTCAGCATTCAACCACTGAGCCATGTTGGCTGGTCTAATTTTCTCCCTTTTTAAAAAAAACCATTTTTAGAGAAATTTTAGGTTCACAGCAAAATTGAAAGGAAAGTACAGAGATTTCCCATATACTTTCTGCCCCCACAGATGCATAGCCTACCCCATAGTCAACATCCCCAAGAGAGTGGGTATTATAATTAATGAACCTACATTGAACATTATAATCACCACAGTCCATAATTTACATATGCCCACTCCTGGCATTGTCCATTCTGTGCATGTAGACATGTATAATGGCATGTATCCATCACTATGGTGTCATGCAGAGTATTTCACTATCCTAAAATTCCCCCGTGCTCTGCCTATTCTGCCTACCCCCATCCCTAGCAACCATAAATCTTATTGTCTCAATAGTTTTGCCTTTTCTAGAATGTCCTACAGTTGGAATGATACAGTAATTAGTCTTTTCAAATTGGCTTATTTCACTTAGCATTTAAGTTTCCTCCACATCTTTTCATGACTTGAAGCTCTTTAGTGTTTAACACTGAATAGTATTTTTATTGGGTAATTGTACCACAGTTTATTTATCCGTTCACCTACTGAAGGACATCTTGGTTACCTTCGAGTTTGGGCAATTGTGAATAAAGTTGCTATAAGCATTTGTTTACAGGTTTCTGTGTGGACATAAGTTTTCAGCCCCTTTGAGTAAATACTAAGGAGTGATCCTCCACCCTTTTTTTGAGAATGGGAAGTTCTCCTTATAAAATGGAAGACAGCATAAGTAAGCACACCCAGACTGGATTACACTGAGAAAAGGTGTGTTATGGGAATTCTTAGAGTCTTTGACTTGCCTGAGTCACCCTTGTGGACACTAGCAGTAGTCACTAGTACGCTGTCAACCATTAGACCCATGTTCCTCATTGAAATAGGTAAAGAACTCACACACACTCACACTCACAGTAATAAAAAAATAAAAAATAAATAAATAAAAAAAAACACACCTAATTTTCCTATATAATAAAAGCCCAGCAACCAAAATGGCAGAACGATCAGAGATCAGAACTACCAGCCCCTTGCCCAGGCTGGCCCCACCCCCCAGTGGGGACACCCACCCCGATTGGGGGTATGGCCAGCCTGCAACCTGTCCATGGCTCTTCACCCAGGCTGGCCCCGCCCCCCAGAGGGGACCCCCACCCCGATCCGGGGGCCCCATCAGGGCAGGCCAGCCAGCCAGCCCCCACTTGTGCACCAGGCCTCTATCCTATGTAATAAAAGGGTAATATATAAATTGACCCTAACAGTGGAAGGACCAGAATGACCACTGGACTAGTCACTATGAGGTGCACTGACCACCTCTCGGCCCCTTTCCCTGGCCGGCAGGCTCCAATCGCCTGATGGCGAATGGGGAACCGGGGTTGGGTGGCAGGGAATGTGGGTGGTGTCAGGCCAAGGCCCCCACCCCGCCTGTCACCCCACACACAGAGGGCGACCTGTGGTGGGGGCAGGGTCGGAGAGTGGGTGGTAACAGCTGACCTCTCGGTCCCTTTCCTGGCCGTCAGGCACCGATTACCCAATGGTGAACGGGGAACCAGGGGTGTGTGGCGGTGGGGGGAGGGGGGGGCGGCTGCAGGCAGACAGGGAAGATGGCCCTGATCGCAGGCCAGGCCTAGAGACTATACCCATGCATGGATTTCATGCACCGGGCCTCTAGTTTCTATATAAAAACCATAAACTGATTCATTGGTGGAATGAAAAGAAGAATGCTGTATTTTAATGACCATTGCACCGATCTCTGAAATTTTAAATGTTCACCTTAGAAACGGGAGTTGGGGAGATTCTCAAGGTCTTTATTCTTGAGCTAGTTATAAGCAAAAGACCAGGTGATGACATCTCTGCTCCTTCTCTCTCTCTTTAGCATGTGACTGCAACAGGGAAGGTACCCAGAAGCCCATCTGTGACCGGGACACTGGCATGTGTCACTGCCGGGAAGGTGTCAGCGGCCAACGGTGTGATCACTGCGCACGGGGTCACGGCCAGGAATTCCCTGCTTGTCTGCGGTGTCACTCATGCTTTGATCAGTGGGACCACGCCATTTCTTTCCTCTCCAGCGCAGTGCAAGGGTTAATTAGGCTGGCTGCTAACATGCAGGATAAAAGAGAGACCCTGCCTGTCTGTGAGGCTGACTTCAAAGGCCTTGGAGAGAACATGTCTGAAATAGAAAGGATTTTAAAACATCCTGTTTTCTCATCTGGGGAATTCTTAAAAGTCAAGGATTATCATGACTCTGTTCGGTAAGATTTGTGCTCAAGCAATAGATAGTGAAGTTCCTGATTTATCTTAACTTCTACTTTAACAGCCTTCAGTTTAAAAATGTACTTAAACGTGTGTTGACACGAGAGAAATAGGATAGTAAATCCAGTTAATAGTCAGACTGGTGATTATGTTTGTCTGTCTCTTCTTTAAAAATAATTTTTATTTTTAAATTACAGTTGGCATATAATATTAATTTAGTTTCAGGTGTATAACACAGTGATTAGACACTCATATAACTTATTAAGTGATCTAGTACCCATTTGACACCATACATAGTAATTACAATATGATTGACTATCTTACCTATACTGTACTTTACATCCCCATGATTCTGTAACTACCAATTTGTACTTCTTAATCTCTTCACCTTTTTCACACATACCCCAACCCTATTCTACGTGGCAACCATCAAAATGTCCTCTGTATACTAGTAAGTCTGTTTCCGATCTGCATGTTTATTTATTTTGTTTTTCAGATTCCACATATAAGTGAAATCGAATGATATTTTTCTTTCTCCGTATCATGTATTTCACTCAGCACAACACCCTTTAGGTTCATCCATGTTGTTGCAGATGGCAAAATTTCATTTTTTTGTGGCTGAGACATATTTCATTGTATATATGTACCACTTTTTCTTTATCCATTCATCTAATGGATACTTAGGTTGCTTCCATGTATTGGCTATTGTAAATAATGCTGCAATGAACATATGAATGCATATGTCTTTTCAATTTAGTGTTTTGGATTTCTTCAGATAAATAACCAGAAGTGGAATTGCTGGGTCACTGGCTGTCTCTTGTTATAGCCTTTGTTTTAAAGTCTATTTTGTCTGGTATAAATATTGCTACCCCAACTTTTTTTCATTTTCATTTTCATTCAATATCCTTTTCCATCCCTTTTTTTTCAGTCTGTGTTTGTATTTCAATCTAAAGTGAGTCTCTTGTAGACAACATATGTAAGGGTCTTGTTTTGTTATCCATTCAGCCATGGTATTCTTTTGATTGGAACATTTAATCCATTTACACTTAAAGTAGTTATTGTCATTTTATCATTCATATTTTTTATCTTTTCTTTTTCTTCTTCTTAAAGAAGACCCTTTATTATTTTTTACCAGAGACCTCGTGCATGAATTTGTGCATGGGTGGAGTCCAGCCAGCCCGCCCTGATCG
This sequence comes from Myotis daubentonii, assembly GCF_963259705.1. Taxonomy (NCBI): domain Eukaryota; kingdom Metazoa; phylum Chordata; class Mammalia; order Chiroptera; family Vespertilionidae; genus Myotis; species Myotis daubentonii. The sequence goes on along the minus strand of NC_081849.1, from coordinate 74,515,130 downwards.
GGGCCAATCGGGCCAGGCTGGCTAGGGGGAGGGACCCTGGGTAGTTGGCAGGCCAGTCCTGCCCCTGGTTGAACTCCTGGTCGACGGGACAATTTGCATATTACCCTTTTATTCTGTAGGACTAGAGGCCCAATGCATGAAATTCGTGCAAGAGTAGGCCTTTGCAGCCATGGCTGCCTTGATCTCTCCCTTGCAGCCACGGCTGCAGCCCTGGCTTCATCCCAGAAGGACATCAGGAAGGACATCCGGTCTGATTAGCATATTACGCTTTTATTATTATAGATAATACTGTTTGGTGGTGACTAATTCCTTTAGCTTTCTTTTTGTCTTGGAAGCTCTTTTTATGTCCTTCAATTCTAAATTATAGCTTTGCTGGGAAAAGTAATGTTGGTTGGAGGTCCTTACTTTTCATTACTTCGAGTATTTCATGCCAGTCCCTTTTCGCCTCCAAAATTTCTGTTGAAAAATCAGCTCACAGTCGTATGGGAGCCCTCTTGCAGGTAACGGACCGCTTTTCTCTCGCTGCTTTGTCTTTAACCTTCTGCGTTAATTATGGTGTGTCTTGGCGTGGGCCTCTTTGGGTTCATCTTAGTTTGCAGCATCAGAGAAGAAGGTGATGGCAAATGAAAACATACAAGGTACACTCACCAACAAGGAACCTCCTCGTCACCTGTGATCATTAAAAGTTAAGACCATGTACAGAGGTAGCACTAAAAGGAACCCTGCTGGAAGCAGATTTATTCTAAATGAAGAACTGATCTTCCCCCTAGGCTGGGCAGGGGTTGTGTGTTGAGAGCTGAATGTAGATTGGCTCTCTTAGACTGATTTAAATGAACCATGTCTGAATACATGTTTTTGAAAACCCAAAGCAAAAGGGAGACAGAGAGAGTATAAACAGTTGATACTGAAAGATTCAAAAACCTTTTTATTCTACTGGACCTTGGGTGCTGATCATTTTTTAAGTGAATGATGAAATATTCCAGTTAACAAGAAAGAGATAAGTCATAAACTGAATTAGAAACTGCCAAATGAAAAATAGGGGGTGGGGAAACACATTCTAATTTTGAGGTAATTGCCCTAATAATGAGGGCAATCGATCAAATGTAATACAAGCTTCACTATGTTTACTCTCATTTTCCCCTGTAGGAAACAAATCATGCAGCTAGGTGAGCAACTGAAAACAGTATATGAATTTCAAGATCTGGAGGAAACAATATTGAAAATGAGGAATGAATCAGACCTCTTACTTGAAAATCTCCAGGAAGAAATTGATTTGTACTCCAGTGCCCGTAATGCAAGCATCATGGGTAAGAGAGAAAATGCACTTCAACTGTCTGTTTCTAGACAAATGTTTATAAAATCCATAGTACATTCCATTAGTGAGTCACCCTGTGCTTACTGCCATAGCACCCCAGCACTTCAGAACATGAAAACACACCCATTGAAGACATTATTTGTATATGAATATTTCAACTTTTTAAACATTGCAGGATAGTATTTGCTCAACATAACGAATGTTTGATACTAAACAAATACCAAAGAAACCTTCTAGAGCCAAACCATGCAAGTGGTGTTGTGAAATCAGCAACTTAGAAATGCTAACATGCATAAGGAAATAAGAAAGATATGTTTCTACAGTATGTCATCCTGAGTATAAGCCACTCCACGTCCAGCAACCAAAAATGCAAAGGAATATGAAGCAAAAAGGACTTTCTCGTAAGGATTTTGCGGGGGTGTGGAGTCATGTAACATACTAGAAGCCCACAATTCACATGGCACAGTTCTCAAAAATGAATGGGCGCTGTGTCGAAGCCAGGATCAACTTGGAGGAGAAATGGAACTCTGAAGCAAACCTTGGATTAGCTCTTCTCCTGATCTCTGATGAGATCTCTGTTATACTTGGAAATGGACAACTTGATACTACCAGGGGAGGCAGCACTGAACTTGTTCACACCTAATTGGGAGGTAAAGCGAAAATATGCATGAAACTCACCTCAAAGGCCATAACACTGTCTGCTTTTCTCTGCCCTAAGTGTATGCTCCTGTTTTTCATCGGATCTTGACTTTAAAGAGAAAAAATACATGACAATTATGACCCTAAAGGAAGACTTGATTTAGTGAAATAACCATCGATGATACTCAATAAATCCTATGTCAAGAAAAAGGAATTTGCTCTGATTCCTAACGTGGAAGAAGGTGCCCACTGAAACAAGCCAGGAAGAAGAATGGAAAACTGCCCTCAGGCGAATTCTCTCAAACTTGCAGCCCAATAGCAGTTCCTGAGGTTTTTCTCAGTGCCTGACACTGTGCTGGGGAGGTGAACACTCCAAGTCCTTGTCCTTAAGTTATTCCCATCTAGTGGGAAGACGGGCATATAAACAATTGCAAACCAAAGGACTAAATGAGGGCATCTTCAATTGCTTATAGGACAGAGCAGTGAAAATGAAATTCCTTCTGAGTTTATTGGAAAAGGCTTCAGGGAGTAGGTGACAATTGAATTGGGCTTCACAGACTGAAGATAAATTTGCCAGAAAAAGGAAGAAAATCATTCCAAATAATAGGAACATGGTTTTGTTTTCTGTTAAAAGAAAATCACGTATGTTAAGAATATGTGAGTGTAACAACCAGGAAGGTTTAAAAGATAAGGCATGGTTGGTGCCGGGATTCTGGTTATGTAGGGTGCAAAGAGTAGGACTGTGGGCCTCTATTTCCTAAAATATGGAGTTGTAGTTTATAGCCCTAATTTACCATCATTTACATTAAAAAATACCATATTATTTTTATGGATTTGCATTTTAATAAAGAGAAGTGCTTAAGGACATTGGCTCCATAGTCAACCGCCTGGCTTCAAATCCTGGCTTCGCCTCTTACTAGCAGTGAAACCTCAAGCAAATAGATTACTTCATCAGAGCCTCATTTCCTCACTTAGAAGGCGAGGGTGGTCACAGCAATAAACGCCTCACAGTGCTTTGAGAAGGTTAAGGAAGAGCATGGATAGGAAGTGCAGGCCTATAGAAAGCACTCTACAAATGCGAGCTATTGTCGTCAGCCTCAACATCAGAGGTGAGCAAAAGACAGCCTGCCAGCAAACCCTACCCACAGCCTGTCTTTGTGAATAAAGTTTCATTAGAAGACAACCTCCCCTATTTATTTACTATTGTCTGCTGCTGCTTTCACACAACAATGGCAGGGTTGAGTCATTGTGACAGAAGCACTATGGCCGGGAAACCTACTAATACACTTATCCCCTGACTCTTCACAGAACAAGTTTGTCCACTCCCACTCTATTTAATTAGGTGAATTTAGTTGGATTATCTCATTAGGGTTCATAGTTAATGCATAATTAATACATTTGTGGAACACTTCACAAAGTATTTTCATAACTCACTCAATCCTCACAAATTACTACTATCACCAATTTACAGATAAGGAAACTCAATCTAAGAGATTTAACAATTTGATCAAGGACCTAGCCAGACAGTAAAAGGTGAGCCAACACTCAAACCCATGTCTGCAGATTTGAATCTTAATGTTCTACATCTATCATACCTTTCTATATGTATATATATACATAAAATACTACATCTAATCCTTCCTCATAGAAGTGTACACTCAAGGAAGAGAATGTTGACTTTTTGTACTGTCTTTAAGACTAAGATAGTGGCCAAATTGTGAAATAAGTATCTTAATAGTCAATGTATAACTTCATTTGTTTTCAAAACATTTATCTTACTTCGATTTATGTTGATGTAGATTTCTCAGAGAACATCAAGAAGTATTATCACAGATCATCATCTGCTGAAAAAAGAATTAGTGAAACTACTTCCATCACAAATAACTCTGAGAAAACCAGGATTGACTTACTTACCATCTTAGATACATTAACCTCAAAAGAAAACTTGTCATTGGAAAAATTAAAACAGATTAAGATACCAGATATCCAAATACTGAAGGAAAAGGTAAATATTCATACAGTGAGTAAAAATGTTTGTGGCTTCTACTTGTTCTCTTCAATTATATTTTCCTGTCTTGCATCTTATTTATTTTTTATTTCTTTTGTAAATATATAAATATATATTACATATATAAATGCTCTGTTAACAATGTATAAATAATATGAATATATTTATTTTTATTTCTTAAGTCAAAGTTTAAGAACAATCAAAGAGTAAAAATTGTGCCTTCAGTTTATTATTTTACATTATTTATTTCCCAGAGGGTACAGATTTCTCCTCCTGCCTCATTATAAGTAAAAGGTAATTTTTATTTATTAAAAGGAAGTTAACAGGGAAATGCTAGACATTTGACAATTTTCCCCAAAAGCTGTAAGTATAAAAGTGGCACGGATTGGCACAATGCTGATAACAAATAATTTAGATACTGATTCAGTTCCCTAGGAAACATGTAATGGGTCACTTCCATACACTAAGCATGAACAGCTACTGAAGAAACATGTACGAGTAGAGCAGTGCCTTGCCTCCATGAACCTGGATGGCATTCAAAATAAATCTGTCTGCGGCTGGCTTTTTCACAGAAGCCATTTCTCCGTCAGGTGTGTGGAGAACGAGGGGACACACCATGTGTGCTCTCGTCATGTGGTGGCCCAAGCTGTCATGACTCCCTGACCCTCTCGAGGAACGCCCTTCAGAAAGCTCAAGAAGCGGAGTCCATGATTCAGAATTTGAGCAGCCAGGCTCCAGGTCTGAAAAATCAGGTAAATGATGTCTTCAGTTGCTTTATTGGTAAAGCTGTAGCCACAAAGAAAGGGCACTATTTGGAATTTTAAAAACTGCCATTTAGCTTATAAGCAGATGGATGATTCTAGATATTAGGTATTCTTATGCCTGGAAATATAGGGTAAAACTATAGATGTCTGTATAAATGTAGATTTAGAAGTAGATGTGAATATTGACCTATTTTCCATTTCTATAATATTCCTATTGCTATGTGTTTGTAGGACATAGACTTGTGTAGATATATTTCTTTTATAGCAAACACTACATAGAAATGTGAAGATGCCTAGCTTTGAAGCTTTGAAAACTATAGATCTCCCAAAGTAAAGAATAATTTTTTATCAATTCAAGGGTATATATGAAATTCTACCAAATATAGACAGTTTAATGTTAGAATTTAAGTTAATGTTAGGAAATATTTTAACAGGAATATACCCTTATGCCTTGAATTCCTTCTCTAATAATTTTAAAATATTTCATTTTCTGGTCACATTGATGAGTATACTTTTTAATTACCTACTTTTCTTTAGCGTTTTGTGAATACATTATATTCTTTTTAAAAGGGCGAACACAATTTCAGGTATTCTGTGAATAATGCATTGTATTCATCTTGAGAACAAGATGATGAAGTGCCCCCTAGCTTCGCTCCTTTTTTGACAATCTACGTAGAGCCTTTGATGAAAAAAAAAAAAGTTCTTAAAGTGCTGAGATGTTTTAACCAATGTAAGTTAAATATGATATCAGTCAGCACTCTTGTTTGCAAGTAACAGAAACCAATTCCTAAACAAAAAGGAAATGTACGTGGAGACATCTCAAATGGAGAGGAGGCTAGAGGGTCAAGCTTGGGAAAGGGTTGAGAACCACCGATGATACATGTGTGAGCGCCTACACACCAGTACATGTGCACACACACACACACACACACACACACGAGCAACAGTTTCCTCCAGGAGCTCACCTCCATGATTCTGAGGCCCAGCTGGTCCTGTGTCCTTGCTCCACACACCCCAGAATCCAAGAATGGAGCGAGCCTCTGAGTAGCCACGCTGGAGAAAACCCCTTGCACATAGGAAATGTTGAGACATTTTATTTGCATAGTCATAATTCTGTATTGCTACATAGTTTTTCACTTACGTTAGTCTTCATTACTCTAATAAATATTCATGAGGACTACTCTGTGCCAGACATTTATCTAGATGTTGGAAATACAGCAGTGAACATCACAAATGCAAATCCTGATCTTGCATCCTGGTGTTTAAAACAATCCTTAATTGTTTAATAGAATTTTAAAGTATTATATTGACCCTTCTTAAAAAAACAAACAAACAGAAACTGCACACAATTTAAACAAGCCCCATTAAACTATACTTTTAAAAGACTGCCCCTGAGGTAGGTGTTAGCAGAATCTGGCTTAATCAGCACATTAGAGAGCTGGAACGGGGTGGGGGTTGTCACGCTGATAAAATGGTGAGCTATTTTCCCCTTGCTTAGAAGGGGAAGCGTGCCAGAGAGATTGTGAGAGAATTCTCAGGAGTCAATTGTGACAGAGGATGGATTGCAGAGAGATGTTTTAAGAGTGAAGTAATTTAGCAATCTCTTTCTTTCTGAATATGGCATCGACTAATCTCCGCCGAGATTTCGTCTGTATAATTTGGCACTTTTCTATCCAGAGTATTTATTTCTGTAATTCTTACTTTACTGTTATACATTCTTACTTGCCGCTACCCACTTTTTTATATTGAGATATAATTGACGTAATATTGTACTCGCTTTAGATGTACAACATAATGACTTGATATTACTAAATGATTCGCACAATAAATTTAGTTAGTATCACCACGCAATTACATTTTTTCCTTATGAGAACTTTTTGAGATCTACTCTCTTAGCAATTGCTATCTACTTTAAAGTTTAAAAAATTCTAGAGAATCAAGGAACAACTCAAAAAATTAAGATACGTATTTTTAACCAGGTAAATGTTTTTTGTTCCATCATTTGCCAAGGATATAATTGAATCCTTTTTCACAAAATATGTATGGCTCAATTAAGCTGGCTTCATTGTGGGGCAATAATGGGAGAACCCCCCCCCCCCCCCCCCCGCCCCAATCTGTTTGGTCCTAATTAGCCCGACTTCTGTCACAACCTATTCAACACAGCTCAGCTGGTGGGTGATATTGTCCTTTGGCTTCATGTTTTTATTTTTCCTCAAATTTGCTGGAGTCCCAAGAAAAAGCCCATGACCTTTCTCAAATCACACATTTAAGGATTTACGTTTCTAGGCTGCAAGCCTTTTAGTCCTATCGTTCCTCTGTCAAATGTACCAAGTGTTTGGGATTTATCTTCGCGGCCTGCATTGAGTTCAAGCTCATTTCTTAATACAGGGGATGCTTTCTTTTAAGCTTTCAAAGAACAGTGCATTATTTGAATTTGAGGAAGGCTTAGAAGAATAACTATTTTAACTTACATAAAAGAAAACACTCTCTCAACTTATGAGACATAATGGCCCCTTTAAGTAAGTAGTCCTAAGTAATCTCTATGAAATTTGTTGATATTATGGAATGCTAAAGTCTCATTAAAGTAAAACTTGTGTCAGGAAAAGTCATTAGTATTAGGTCAATATTGTTTTCAAATGATGATTTTGAATACTAATAACGTTGTAGGAGATAAATTTCCATTATTAAGAAAACACGGAATGAAAACAATATCTTTAAGAGTCTTTTCAAATGTTTTAAAATTGTTTAATTATCTACACTTCTTTTTCATTTTTGGTGACAGTTTTATTTGGTCCAGCTAAGCAATTAAACATCACAGAATGTACCTAATCATTGTGTGTTTTTCTTATTCCAGATAAAAAATATAAGTAAACTGGCAGAAGTCTCCAAAAACAATTCCTTACAGTTAAGTGAGAAACTGTGGAATGTGAAAAACCAAAGTAAATCTGAAGAAGAAAACATGAATCTTTTAATCAAAAAACTGAAAAAGTTTCTGTTAGGTAATTTTTTTAAAATATTAGGACTTGTTTTTGTTTTTTTTAATGTATACTCAAACATCACAACCAATTTTAAATGATATTAATTGGGAATGGCATGCCTACATCAGACACATAATACACCCTTTGATTTAAAATTTCTTAATGAAAATAATCCCAAAATATTAACTCAGTACCAAAAAAATTGACTCTCTTTATGAAATTAATTAGTACTAAATACTAGAATTTAGTAAAAAAAAAAAAATTTCCAAAAATAAACAATGTTTAAAGTTATTTTACTTTCTTTAAAAAGGAAAGTCCTACATAAAGTTTATATCAGATTCCCTGATGTTAGGATTTTATCATCTTCTCTGCTAACAGTGTACATAAGATCAAGGTATGATAAATTTTGGTTAGTATCAAATATCATAGTTAGGTAGCATCTAAAAATATTGGTTATTAACTATTATTGTCTATTTCCCAAGTCTCTTATTGGCTCTCTATGATTGACCCAAAGGAACTATTTAATTCATTATTGTTATGAATTATTATTATAGTTATTATTGGTTAAAGATAAAAATTTTAAAATACAGCTGGATGCCTGGTTTGTGGACTCCATCCCCAGTGGGGGGTGTGCAAGAGGCAGTTTATCAACGATTCTCTCTCATCATTGATGTTTCTACCTCTTTCTCCCGCTCCCTTCCTCTCTGAAATTAATTCTAAAAAAGGAGTTATATACTTATATGCATAGCCATGGGCAATAGGACAGTGAAGACCTGGGGAGGGTGGGATTTGGGGAGGACTGGGAGGAAGGAGGTAAATGGGAGAAATGGGAGACATCTGTAATACTATCAACAATACAAAATATATATTAAAAAATAATAAAGGAAGAAAAGGAAAGAAAAAATTTTAAATAGGTTAGTAAAGCAGTCCAAAAAAATTATTTAAAAAAAAATACAGCTGGAAATTGACATGGAACCTCATTCTCAAATGATGCAGTTTGGGCACAACACTGTGGAATTAATTTCAAGAGGCTTTATGTTTCATAGTTCCCTTCCAGATTCAATAATTTAATACTCTACACATGAATTAATTGACATTTGGGATATGTTATAATCTGGGCAATCACTTTATTAATCTGTTTAATATTTATAAAAACCCCTATGGCCAACCAAGTATATTTTCCAACCTCATGTTTCTAGACATTATATTAGCAGCTTTTAATCCTGATTTTCAAGATAAGAAAAAATTAGGCAGTAAAAATAATTAATAAAAATGATCAAAATAATCAGTAAAAAAGAATGGGGGTGGAATTAGTCTACTGGACATTTTGTTTGTTCAAAAGCAAATTTTCAACGCGTTAGGAACTCAACTGAGATGGAGGAACACGTTAGCTCTCTCTACAGATATCAGTTTATTTGGCACAAATTGAAACCGCCAGACCAATTGTGTGAAAATGGTGGCATACAGTCCCAAGCCCCAGCAATGGTTCAGAAAGTAGGTTCTTGCTTTTCACTTAGTTCAATGGGTCATAGAGCTTATTCCTATATTAGTCATATTTCTTATTGCTGCTGAAAAAAATACTTTAACCTGAAAAAATGAAAAAACTGTTTCCAGATTGTTACAACAAATATTAGACTAGACAAAGAGAAAAATCCTATTCTATAAAAGAAAATTCTCTTTTCTGAGTCACAGGAAGTGGTGCCTTTCGCCCACCTGTTACTTCTCTTTTCCTTGCTAGAAAGCCCACATAAAATCATTAGACTGTGTGGTGGCCCACTATTCAGTTCTTCTTTGACCATTTTATTTTCCTTCTGATCTGAATTCCTTCTGAACTAAGTTATGTGTCATTTCTCCTAAAAGTCCCATCTAAAAATTTGAGCTTATGATCTCATAATAAATATCAATAAATGTTTGATGACTGAAATTGTGGTTAAATTAAAACACTCTTTATTATAACATTTTCACGATGAGAATTACTATTTTTAAAGAGCCAACTCCCTGATTCCATTTAAAATATGGTTTTAGTTTATTCATAAACATGCTTATCACATTTTTTTTCCCAGAAACATTACAGGGAGTAAAATATTTCTTTTATATTAAACAAAATAGCTAAAGCAAAAGTGATTGCAAAAAGGATATATACTCCTGTCACGTCATTCAAATTCGAAAATCCCCTATGGCTCCCACTGCTTCCCGAACGAAGCCCAAGTTACTTCAGGGACTTCTGCGGTCTACTCCCCATATCTGACTTCCATTCCTCCAATTTTATTTGTTTATTTTTTAAATATATTTTATTGATTTTTTACAGAGAGGAAGGGAGAGAGATAGAGAGTTAGAAACATCGATGACAGAGAAACATCGATCAGCTGCCTCCTGCACACCCCCTACTGGGGATGTGCCCGCAACCAAAGTACATGCCCTTGACCAGAATCGAACCTGGGACCTTTCAGTCTGCAGGCCGACGCTCTATCCACTGAGCTAAACCGGTTAGGGCCCATTCCTCCAATTTTAGACACCCCACTCTCCCCCACTACCCCTCCCCCCCAGCTCCAAGAAGGAGCTGTGAACCTGTTTCTTTTATTCTGTGGTTCCCTCAGCTTGGAATGCCTTCTACCCCTCCCCTCACCCTGCGCCCTCACAACCCTCATCTCTGTTGTCCTCCAAAGCCGGGTTTAAAGGTCTTTTTGAAATTCTTCCTGAAGTCTTTCTCCTCCCCTGGATCCCACATCATTTTGTCTTATATTCATCTCTTCTGTTCTGTATGATCAGTATTTATATAGGATGACTTCTGTTTCCCCGCCTGATGCGAAACCCCTTGAGCAGTGGTTCTCAACCTGTGGGTCGCAACCCCTTTGGGGGTCGAACGACCCTTTGACAGGGGTCGCCTAAATACATCCTGCATATCAGATATTTACATTATGATTCAGAACAGTAGCAACATTACAGTTATGAAGTAGCAACGAAAATAATTTTATGGGTGGGGGTCACCACAACATGAGGAAATGTATTAAAGGGTCGCGGCATTCGGAAGGTTGAGAACCACTGCCCCTAAGGATCAGATCTGTTTCTAATTCATCTCTAACTACCCCTGTTGTGCCTCACTGAGGAGCCGGACAGTGACAAAGAGTTATCACTCCACACACTAACAGTCCACCTTCCACTTCAGTTCTCACAGAGGGCAATTTTATTTTCCTGAAGAGCAGAGCATAGGTGTTCTTAAATGTTTCCTTATTATATGTTATTCACATGGTACTTTCTACATTGTCACAGTCCCTTCTCAAGACAGGCCTTTAAGGAGTAGCATCAGTTATAATTACCCAATTATACAAATGAGCAAAAATTCTGAGCCTTTTTAATGTCATGAAGGATTAGAATCAAGTTTTATTGGGTCCAAACGCAAGGCTTCTCCATTCTCATTCATTGTGTTTGAATCGTGATGACAGGTATCTAAGCACTTTAACTGCTTTTGTTTCCGTGCTCATAGTAACCTATTTTTTGTGAGGACATTTTGTAGAACATAGGCAATATCCCAAATTGGTAGTTTTTCACTTTTCCAACAGCATTAGTGTAGCATGTATTCAGCCCTACAGCAGCAGCGTTTCTTTCAGGGCAAAGGGAAAATGAAGCATGAGGAAGAACCTATGGGGCATAGACAATCTAATCCCTGAGTTCTGGGGACACACAATCAAATGCAAGGAGTTCATTGTAGCTATCCTTAAAAGATAGTGTTTGATAAAGAGACATAATGACCTAAAACCCACCTTTTTATTTCAGAGGAAAATGTGCCTCCAGAGGACATAGAAAAGGTTGCGAATCGTGTACTTGACATCCACCTGCCAATAACATCACAAAATATAACCCATGCACTTGACAACATACAGAAACTTATGCGACTCTGTGAGGACTACAGGACAGATGAGGACAAGCTAAATAAAGCAGCAGATAGAGCCCAAAAGATTTTGGTGAAGGCAAAAGCGGCTGAGTAAGTACAGTTTTAATATTCTCATCTTGCCCTGGCCGGGTGGCTCAGTTGGTTGGAGCACTGTCCTGTACAACAAAAAGGTTGAGGGTTCATTTCCCAGTCAGGGGTTCGATCCCTGGTTGGAATGCATACGGTCAGGGTGCATACGGGAGGCAACCAATCAATGTTCCTCTCTCTCTCTCTCTCTCTCTCTCTCTCTCTCTCTCTCTCTCTCTCTCTCTTCTCTCTCTCTCTCTCTCTCTCTCTCTCTCTCTCTCTCTCTCTCTCTTCCTCTCTCTTCTTCTTCTCTCTCTCAAATCAATTACATTTCCTCAGGTGAGGATTAAAAAAAGCCTGTTAGAGCAAAAATGCTAGAATATGCCAGTATTTTAAAAGGTGGTAGGATCACTGGTAAATTTTTCCCTTCCTGATTTTTTTCTTCTTCCTTCTTCTCCTTCTCTCTCTTCCTCCTCCTCCTCCTTCTTTTTCACATTGTACTTTCTAACTTTACTATAATGAGCAGTATATTGAAATCTAAAGAAAAAAGAACTACAAAAAAAATGTATGGTGTGTGTGTGTGTGTGTGTGTATGGTGTGTGTGTATGGTGTGTGTGTGTGTATGGTGTGTGTGTGTGTATGGTGTGTGTGTGTGTATGGTGTGTGTGTATGGTGTGTGTGTGTGTGTATGGTGTGTGTGTGTGTGCGTGCGCGTGTGTATGGTGTGTGTGTGTGTGTATGGTGTGTGTGTGTGCGTGTGTATGGTGTGTGTGTGTGTATGGTGTGTGTGTGTGTGTGCGTGTGTATGGTGTGTGTGTGTATGGTGTGTGTGTGTGTGCGTGTGTATGGTGTGTGTGTGTGTGTGTATGGTGTGTGTGTGGGGGGGGGGTGTTATGAGGAAGGAAGGCTCCTGAACTCCCACTGTAACAATAGGGGGAAAGTATAGACAGGAAGGCCTCATCCTGTATGATTCCAACTACGGGACATTCTGGAAAAGGCAGAGCTATAGGGACAGTAAAAAAGATCAGTCGTTGCCAGGGGCTGAGGGGAGGGATGAATAGGCAGAGCACGGGGGAACGTTAGGACAGTGAAAACACTCCGTATGGCACTATAGTGATGGATACATGTCCTGATCCATTTGTCCAAATACATAGAATGTACCCCAGGAGTGAACCCTACTGTGAACTATGAGCTCTGGGTGATTATGATGTGTCAGCGCAGGTTCATCAGTTGTAACAAATGTGCCCTCTGGTGAGCCAGGTTGATAGCAGGAGGAGGGATATGCATGTGTGTTTGGGGGGAGTGGGGTGTGGTAACAGGAAATCTCTGTACCTTCCTCTCAATTTTGCTGCAAACCTACAACTGCTCTTAAAAGAAAAGTCTTTCTTTTTTTTTTTTTTAAAGGAGAGGATGGGTTGGATGGGGAAGGGGATGTTTTGCAATTGAGCTGTTTTTTCCCCGGGCACAATCATTTCTAATTACGCCTCTGCAACATTTGTCTGATACTTCACTCACTTGGTACATTCTTCCTAAGGTGTTTGTGAGTCCGTAGATCTAAGTAGCTGGTGAATGTTCACTTGAGGTGAGCTCATTTCCGTAACATCGCCTATCACTTGGAATGCTTGTGATTTTAACCCCTGGCTGGGGCCCTGGGCGGCTGGAATGTCAGTGAAGCTTAAATAAACCAGAATAAACAGCCCGAAAATGCAGGCCTGTAGTTCTCTCTTTGCTCTCTGCGGAGCCTCTTGACTCACCCCCACTCCAACAAAGATTTAGAAACTGTTGCTTAAGTTTGAGAAATGACAGAACTGGAATTGGCAGAGAATAGTTTTTTGTTCGATAGTTTTTTGTTCAAAACTTGGCAGTTATAGCCCCAAACCTCTCAGTTTGTGACAAATTAAGAAGAAATACGAGCTTATATTTGATGTTCGTATCTGGTGGAATCTGTTTCTGCACATGCATATATGTGTGTTTTTATTGGCATTCCATATGCCTGTTTCTCAAAATGAAGACTCCAGCACTTTGCCTTACTTAAGAGTTTACTTTATAAATTTACTTTATAAATAATTCAGTAAATTTTTTGGTTGAGCTGAATGAATTCTCCAAGTGAAATATATGAATAATTGTATAATATTTTACATTAGAAAAGCAGCAAGGGTTCTACAGACTTCTGACCAAATGTTGAATAAGTGGCAACAAGTTGAAATCACTCAAGGACGGGAAAATTCTAACATCGCACAGCTGACTGCCGAGATAACAAAAATAAAAAAGAGTGCACTGCAGGTATTTCTCTATTTTCCTTGAAACTAACCTGAAATAGATTTTGAGTGTGGAAACAGCCCAGGTTTTACAAATGCCAATGTCACGCCTGACTTGCCTGTCTGATGGGATTGTAAAGGATAAAATAAGACTATGGTAACATTATGCATTTACTGTTCTACAGACTTCTCCCAGCATCACTTCATTTCGTTGTTGACCAATCCTGGGGGATAAAACAGGTGCTACCACCAGCTTATAAATGAGAAAATTAAAACTCAGGGAAGTTAAGTGACTTGCCTAAGGCCACACAGGTAATTAAAATAGATTTGAGGTCAGAGTTTATCCCTTCTGGTACCAGGGAGAGTAAGAGACTCTTTATTGTTTTTGTTGTTATTTTTAATCTTCACCGAAGGATATGTTTGTTTTTTATTTATTTTCGAGAGAGAAAAAAAAGGGGGGGCAAGGGGTAGTGAACCATTGATGTGAGAGGAAAACATTGCTGGTTGCCTCCCGTACGTGCACCAACCAGGCATTGAACCCACAACCTTTAGGTGTAGGGGACAATGCTCCCACCAACTGAGTCAGCAGCCAGGGCATAGACTCTTTAAAGCTCACAACCCAAAGAAATAAAGTGAATTTGTTGCCAGCTGTTTGTAACTAAATGTGCATAAAATCTCATCGGAGTATCCTAAGACTGACAGAATATCTTACTCAAAAGAAAGGGTTCCATCCAGAGTTCAGAGAGAGCAAGACCATGGTTTAGCACATGTGATGGATCCAGGAAAGGAAGCCTGGCAACTAGAGGACAGGGCAGGACCTAGACCCAGGCTGTGTGAAGTCTCTTTCTCCCAGCTCCATTCTAGCACATCCCCTTCCCACAAGTCTCTGTTCTTCAGCTGTGTTTGCTTGCTCTAAATACATGCATCCTGAAGAGAGGAGCAGAAAGCAACAGAACAAGGAGTCGCACACCAGGAAGTCAAAGGGTTGCAGATGAAGAGGTCGCATACACAGGGAAACAAAAGAATTAAGAATGCCTCCGGGTTTTCCTCCTTCTAGGAATATTCTCTACAACAGGAGTTGACAAAATATAGTTCCTGGGCCAAATAGGCACACCAACTGCCTCTGTCTCCAAAGTCACAGTGTTTTATTGGCATCCAGCCACATGTTGTCTATGGCTATTTTTGTGCTACAGTGGCTCAGAGTTGAATAGTTGCAAAAGAGACTGTGTGGATTAGGAAGTGTAAAATACTCACTATCTGGCCCTTTATTAAAAACGAGTTGCAGATACCTGCTCCAGGAAAACTCTGACATATGCTCAAAGGCACAGGAAGGGACTTCTAGCTCTAAAAATCTGGTGGACCAGTACTCCAATGAGAAAGAGAACACAATACAGACACTTGCCTCTTGCTCTGGGTAGAGGAGGAAAGTCCTCACTAAGAATTGCTAACCACAAGCTGGATCTTCTAGGAGTTTGGGGCAAGGATTCACACTACCTGGGTGGCCCCAACAACCAAAGCTAAAAGTGTCATTAAAAGTGGTCCTGGATTGGTAGTTCCCTCAGATGCCTGACAGAGACAAACAGAAAAATCCCCCCTCTGCCCCTCCCCCCTTGCAAAGAAATGCACCTTAAAACCAAACCTCAAAGAATTCCGTGGATATGTTTCCCCAAAATATATTGCCTCAAACAAGATAGCAAACAACAGGATCAAAATGCAACAGACTGTGGCTCTTACCATTATTGGATAGGAATGTTTACTATGTTTAACAAAATAAAAAAAAAAAAAGGTATAACCAAAGAATAAGAGACAAGAGATAACACATGACCAGTTAGATTTGAGAAATATTTAAATAGGACTTCTTGATATGACAAGTATAGTCATTGAAATAAGAAACAAATATAACATGTTCAGTATTTTTTGTAAGGGGGTAGGGAATTAGAAGCCACATGCATCAAGTGAAAAGTAAAAATAGAATAAAATAATGATATATTTGCATAAAGTTAAAAATATGGAACACTGCATATTGTTATAAATACTGCATAGGCATACAGTTAAAGGCATCAAGAAGAACAAGGAGCCAAAACCGGTTTGGCTCAGTGGATAGAGCGTCGGCTTGCGGACTGAAAGGTCCCAGGTTCGATTCCAGTCAGGGGCATGTACCTGGGTTGTGGGCACATCCCCAGTGGGAGATGTGCAGGAGGCAGCTGATCGATGTTTCTAACTCTCTATCTCTCTCCCTTCCTCTCTGTAAAAAATCAATAAAATATTTTTTTAAAAAAAAGAAGAACAAGGAATGATAAATATTAGATTCTGGTTAGTGGTTGCCTTTAGGCGGGGAGGTGATATGATGGGGAGCGGTGCACTGGGACCTTGGCTCACTGGCCATGCTTTTTTTAAAATATATTTTTACTGATTTCAGAGAGGAAGGGAGAAGGAGAGAGAGAGAGAGAAACATCAATGATGAGAGAGAATCATTGATCGGCTGCCTCCTGCACGCCCCCCTACTGGGGATCGAGCCTACAAGCCAGGCATGTGCCCTTGACTGGAATCAAACCTGGGACCCTTCAGTCCGCGGGCCGACGCTCTATCCACTGAGCCAAGCCAGCGAGGGCATCACTGGCCGTGCTTTATTCTCACACTGGCTGGTGGGTGCATGGATATGTTTCATATTTTCTTTTAGACTCTCATAGGTCTGAAATATTTTATCATAACGTTTTTCTTTTGTAAATTGAACTGAAAATTCAAAGGAATGCTTTTCTTTCCCTTCACACCTGGCTTATTTTCTGAAGGGTAATTACATCATTTCTTTTTTGTTTGTTTGTTTGCTTCTTGTTACATAAAGAAACTCCCTTTTTTCTGTTCTTTAAACCAACAGCAGACGGAAAATAAAGCCCAGGAGACTGAGAGTGAACTGGACTTAGCAAAGCAGCAGTCAGCCCTGGAGGATGGACTTTCCCGGCTGCGGGTCAAGTTGCAAAGGAATCAAGAGCAAGCCATCCACGTGGGAGCTCAGGCTGAGTCGGCCCAGCGCCAGGCTGGGGGCCTCCAGGAGGTCATTAGTCCCACCCCTGCCACCAAGAGCACACGGTGCTTCTCTGAAGGCTGATCCTTCATCCCCAGATTTTTGGGCCATTCATCAGCATTTCCTGTAGTGCTGGTCCATGCTCAGTGGTGTAGGTTTGTAGGGATCCCAATGGGCGTGACGGTGGTGGAGGGCTGTCTTTGGAGAAGCAGAAGTCCTCTGGCCAAATCCCCTTGGAGGGTTTACTCCCCACCCGCTCGTCCCAGGATTCTTAATGATCTAGTCACATTTGTCCTGAACTTCCAAACTCTCGCAGTTTATGCCACTATATTGTACGTGTTTGCCCTTTAATTAAGTCACATAACATATAAGGGAAACAAGAAGTGAAAGTCACCTGCCGGAGAATAGATGAAGTTACAAAAATCAGAGTGAGTTAATGAAACAGTTGTGGAAAGTGGCCCACTAATTTAGGGTGCTGAAAGAACCTATCAACTCATTTTCTTAGCAGGATATCTTCGCTTGGTAGCATTAATATAGTAGCTTGAACAAAAGAAGAATGTTAAGGTGTTTTTACAATTGGTCTTTTATCTTGCTTTCAAGCCCCAATGCTCTGGGTAAAGTTTCCACTGACGGGAGCTGAGAACATTTTCTATGGAACAGAGGTTGAGAAATGCTTCTCGCCCCCTCCCCATCCCCCTTCCATATTCCGTTCCTGGGTCCGGCCTTTATTCATCTATTTAACATCCTAAATTGTCAACCACATAGGCTGACCCCAAAGATTTCCATTCTAGTTCTGAGGGAGATCTTCATACTAACACTTCTGCTTCCCTGCCTGCCTCCCTTTCCACCTCATTTCTGTCCCATCTTTTCGCCAACCAAACGATGTGTCCTTGCTGTGTCCATCTTCCCTGCTGGCTCTGCCCTGCATGGGGCACTGCAGCTGTTTGACATAACTGAGGAGTGTGCAAGGGCAGGACTGGGTCATTCTGTCCTGTGTGTCTCCCACCTTAATGTAGGTCAGGACAAACAATTGGTCCTTCATAAACATTTGCCTTCACATGGAGCAATGATTCATATTTTGTAACAAAGTTTTATTCTTAATTAACTAAAGCTGATATTTTTTTTTCAACCTGAAAAAAAATGCAATGAAAAGCCATGTTGGAAATATCAGAGTAATTCAAGTATATTGACTGGGTTATGGTTTCCTCTTATTCCTTTTATGAGCAGTATCAGGCAAATGCCATGTATGTGTACATGCTTTATCAATATTTTCTGATGATGGGAGTGTTGCTCTGTTACAGGACTTTGTTGAGCTGAAAAATCAATACGCTGTTCTTCAACATAAGACCAGCGCAACAGGACTGACAAAGGAAACCTTAGGAAAAGTGAAACAGCTAAAAGATGCAGCAGCAAAATTGGCTGGAGATACAGAGGACAAGATAAGAAGAATAGCAGGTATCTCTGCTTTTCTCCAGCTTTACTGAGCTATAATTGACAAATAGACTTGTATATATTTAAACTGTACAGTGTGCCGATTTGTTCGATGTTACATGGTGAAATTATTACCACAGTTAAGTTAATTAACAGATCTATCTCCTCACATGGTTACCTTTTCCTTTTTGGTGCCTTTGAGAATGCTTAAGGTCTACTCACGTGCACAATACACTGTTATTAACTACTAGTGGCCCGGTGCATGAAATTCATGCACATTAAAAAAGGATTAATTAGAGGAAATATTTTTAAAGTGCTATTTGCCCTTTCTCTATAATAGAAGTGTCAGAGATGAAAGAAAATTAGTAAAACGTATATCAAAATCTTCCTCCTGTCAGAGTCTAGGGCACGCCACGGGACCCAGAGTCAAGTCCCCGCCCAGGCGCGTGAGACCCAGACCCAGCCGGCCCCACCCCCATTGGGCAAGATCCAGACCCGGCCAGCCCCACCCTTGTCAAGCCCCGCTGGGTGGGGGGCACAGCCTCAGGCCCCCTGGCCTGGCGCCAGGCGGGGGGTGCAGCCTCAGGTCCCCCATCAAGCCCTATCAGGCAGGGGGCGCAGCCTCAGATCCCCTGTCAAGCCCTGCCAGGCAGGGGGCGCAGCCTCAGATCCCCTGTCAAGCCCCGCTGTGCAGGAGGGCACAGTCTGAGATTCCCCGTCAAGCCCCGCTGGGTGGGGGGCACAACCTCCGGTCTGCCGTCAAGCCCCGCTGGGTGGGGGGCACAACCTCAGGTCCGCCGTCAAGCCCTGCTGGGCAGGGGGCGCAGCCTCAGGTCCCCTGGTGCCGGGGTGGGGGGCACGGCCTGAGGTCCCCCTGCCTGGGGCAGGGGGAGCACCTTGAGGTCCCCCATCAAGCCCTGCCAGGCAGGGGGCACAGCCTGAGGTCCCCTGTCAAGCCCCTCCAGGCAGGGAGTGCAGCCTCAAGTCCCCTGCCCCAGCGCAGCACCACGCAGCCTCAGGTCCCTGTTGATTGCTTATTAAGGCTCATTACAGGACTCAGCCTCTGCTGTGGGTGCAGCCACCTTGTGTTACAGAATCCCTGCTTCCGCTGTGGGCGCAGACATCTTGACCGTTACAGTGTGATGGTCAATTTGCATATTCCCTCTTTATTAGATAAGATAATCAGCAGCATAAGCACAGTAGATCCTCAGAACTTACTCATCTTCTAACTGAAAATTTGTACCCTTTGACAAATATCTCCCCATTCCACCCTTTCCCAACCCCTGGCAGCCATCATTCCATTCCACTCTGTTTCTATGAGTTCAACTCTTTTTTTAAAAATTCTACACATGGATGGAATGAGTAAGATCATACAGTATTTGTCTTTTTCTGTCTGGCTCAGCTGTCGCCAACCTTTCGGACCTCAGGGACCACCAGTGGTCCACGGACCATCGGTTGGCGATCACTGGTCTGGCTTATTTCACTTAGCATAATGTCTCCAGGTTCATTATGTTGTAGCGAATTACTAGTATATATATACTAGAGGCCCAATGCACAAGATTCATGCAAGAGTAGGCCTTCCTTCCCCCGGCTGCCAGCACCGGCTTCCCTCTGGCACCCAGGACCCAGGTTTCCCTCCAGCCGCCAGCGGTCACCTGGGACCCAGGCTTCCCTTTCAGACCCGGCTTCGTCCGGAAGGACATCTGGTCTAATTAGCATATTGTGCTTTTTATATTCATAATTTTCTTAGTCCATCCATCCACAGACAGACACTCAGGTTGTTTCCATACCTTATCTATTGTGAATAATGCTGCAGTGAGCCTGAGAATGCATATACCTCTTTAAGATACAGATTCCGTTTCTTTTGAATCTACACCCAGAAGTGAGATTGCTGGATCATATGGTAGTTCTATCTAGTCTTTTCCCCACGCCATCAATTTGACATACTCCATCATGAGGTAGAATTTTTACCAATTTCAATGTATCATGGACACAATTTAACCACATATGAGTCCTCTGAGGAGAAAGAAGTGGGAGTTGGGTTTGTGCTTTGGGAACTTGCAAAGCCAGTCCTGGTTTGGGGAGAAAGGATAAATAGACAGGAATTAAGGGAAACAAACAAGGGCCTGGAGCTTCTGGGTGACGGCAGCAGGGAGAAGCCAGCAGCGTCCTGTGCCTGAAGGAGCGGGGGAGCAGATGGATGAATGCTGTGAAGTAGGCCTGTGGATGCTGGAACAGAAGGGAAGAGGCCAGGGTTTTACTTAAAAGCGTACTTCCCTGGCCGCTGTAGCCCATTGGTTACAGCGTTGGCCCATGCACCAAAGGGTCACAGGTTTCCCAGTCAAAGGCTCATACCTGGGTTGCTAGTTTGATCCCTGGACCCGGTCAGGTCGGGGCAAGTGTGCGAGACAGCCAATCTCTCTCTCTCTCTCTCTCTCTCTCTCTCTCTCTCTACCTCTCTCTACCTCTCTCTACCTCTCTCTACCTCTCCCTCTCCCTCTCTCTACCTCTCCCTCTCCCTCTCTCTCTCTTTCTCTACCTCTCCCTCTCTACCTCTCTCTCTCTCTCTCTCAATCCTCTCCTTCCTTCCCTCTCCCTCCCTTCCTCTCTTCCATTGTCTCTAAAAATCAATGGGGGATATATATTCTAGGGTGAGGATCAACAGCAACCACAAAAGGGTATTAATTAGCATTCACTCTGTGTTAATCAGAACAAACTGAGATTTAACTTTGGTCACCTTGAAATACCCTTTTCTTAACCCAGTGGTTCTCAACTGGGGTGATTATATCCCCTCCTCTGGAGACAAAAATGTCTAAAGACATTTCTGCTTGTCACAATTAAGGGGGTACAACTAGCATCTAGGGCAAACTACGGCCCGCAGGCCGGATCCGGCCCATTTGAAATGAATAAAACTAAAAAAAAAAAAAAAAGACTGTACCCTTTTATGTAATGATGTTTACTTTGAATTTATATTAGTTCACACAAACACTCCATCCATGCTTTTGTTCCGGCCCTCCGGTCCAGTTTAAGAACCCATTGTGGCCCTCGAGTCAAAAAGTTTGCCCACCCCTGATCTAGGGGATGGAGGCCAGGGATGTTGCTAAACATCCTATAATGCACGGGATACCACCCCCAAACCCCAACAAACAATTCTTCTGCCCAAAATATCAATGGTACTGAGATTGAAAAACCCTGTCTGAACCTATGCTGCTCATTTTCTCCCCTTGTGCAAATCACTCTTTTGGAATAAGGTGTGATCTAGACTCTAGGGCACCAGGTCACCTAGCAAGGCCAGTAGGTAGCAACCCAGAAGGAATCATATTCTGGACAAGGATTTTGGTCAAAATGGAGATCTTGATGCACACAAAGTGTACACACCTAGAAGGCAAACAATCAGAAAGTTCATTAGGATTTTTGCTTTCCACAACTAATACTCATGATGTTTCTGGGCAATCATCATGTCCTTGACTACCTCTAAGAAATATCAAATGATGAGTGGTTTACTTTTACTTTTGTTTGTATGTATTATCTCTGAAAGTTTTAAAACAACAATATTCATTTGTAATATAAGTAACTCTCAACGTTTTAAAATAACCCCAAATCCTCACTTAAAAAATGCATATCATCACTATGACATGGAAAAAAAAGAAAATGCGACATTAGTGTGGGCCAAAGCAAAGAAAAACACATACCAACGGTTGACATTAGTTATCTCTGGGAGGGGGGTGAGTGAAAAGGAAAACACACTCTTTACATTGATATAATTGTTTTTAAAGTAGTGAGCTTCTGGACACTTTTTTCCATGTTCAGTATTTTCCTAATAATTTTTAAAAAGAGATACTCGGAAAGATTTAAAAAGACAGACATAATGTTTTTTACTTCATACTCTGTCACACAGGCAATACCATGAATATCAGTTTCTCTTATCCTTGATTCTTCCAAAAGAACAGAATCATGGAGAGCATATTTTCTGTCTTATATTTGATGTCAGGATCCAAATGGTTTCCACTTATCCCTGGAGACGAAAGCCTTCACACAGTTCTTGCATTTGGTGGGGAGAGAAGTTTAAGCTGGGAGACTTCTCCTCAGAGAGGTCTAACACAACACATTCCACTTTGCCAATTTTCATGGTAAGACTGCTTTCACAGCTCAACAAGATAGGAAAGACAGACATGGGTTTGGCCACCTTCCTGACTCCGCCACTGGAGAAGGCGCTGAGCCACAAGGGAAGAGATGCCTGTGGGATCCCAAAAAGCAGCCCTTACTTATCTTGGCAGGTAACTCTCTTACGTTGAGAGAGTCGAAAATGGGCACCAGTCTGCAGCCAGGGTCCCTCCATAGGACTTTGTCAGTCAGGGTCCCAGAAAGAAGTAGGAAGCATGGATGTAATTCTGGATCATGTATTTATAAACAGAGTTGTCTCAGTTATCTATCCAAGCAGCTGCAAGTGGCTGATGTGTCAGCTGGCAGGTCTGCCAGGGGCCAACCTTGGCTAAGAGGCTGGACTTCTCTCTATGGGGTCTTTCATCCCAGGTTGCTTTGCAGCAGGGTTGTTTGAAGGTTCCATGAGAATAAGTACAGAAGCTGTGAGTCTCTTGAGGTCCTGCAACATCATTTCTTCCACTCTCTATTGGTCAAAATAACTTGCAAAGCCGACCTGGTTTGGGGGGAAAGGATAAATAGACTCTTACTTCTTGATGGGAGAAACTACAAAGAATGTGCAAGAATTTGGGGGGGAAAGCAAGGGCTTGGAGGTTCTGGGTGACGGCAGCAGTGAGAAGCCATCAGCGTCCCGAGCCTGAAGGAACAGGGGAGCAGGACGTGAATGCTGTGAAGTAGGCCCGTGGGCTCTGGAACAGACGGGAAGAGGCCACCCTTGGGAGCTGGAGCTGAGCTGTGAGAACTGACAGAACCTGCTGCTCACCAGGGAGGAGTGTGCTCGCTCTCCCCACCCTCCCTCCCACCACCTCTCAGATCCCACAGTGGCCAAGTGTGACTGACAGCCAGAGGTCAGCAAGCCAGGTGATGTCATCCATGGGGCCAGCTTTCCAGGACACAGAGCAGGGTGGAGACTGGGTCTGGTGGGGCAAATAGAAAGGAGCCAGCACAGTCTTGTTAACGTATGTAGTAGAAACATGGGGGGCTTGTCTTGTTTTTAATAATACACTTTCAAAGCCGAATCCCCTTTTCAATCCCAAATGACCTGTATTTGAAAGTTTCCAGTGACAGAATGTTGACCGCCTTTCATAGTAGCTCTTCAGTCTTTGAGCAGCTGTGACTACTAGGAAGTTCTTTATATCCAGACAAAATCTTTAGGGAGCTTTCACCTGCTGGTTGCATTCTATTTCCTCAGGCTGACCAAAGAAAAAGAAAACAAACAAACAAACAAAAGCCCACATACTTACTCTGCTTTTCTGGCCCTCAAATACTTAAAAACAGCTATGGCACAGGTCTGCTTTCCTTGATGTGAAAATTGCCAGTGAACTCCATTTTTGTTCACAGGACAGTTTCAGCTTTTTTCATAATCCGGTTCCCTAGGATGTCGGCTACAGGCCAGTTTGAAAGTTCCCCCAAACCAACTGAATGGCCAGGTGTGACCTGACCAAGTGAAGTAGAACATTTACCCTCCTTCTTTGAGAAGTTCCACTTCAACCCAAAGCCAGTGTCTTTTCTAAAGGCCACCGCATTGTCAACCATCGCTCCTTATACCTCTTGCATCCACTATTCTATGGACTCCTTCTTACGGTTTAATATAATTCCCAGATATTTGTTGGTTGAAGAGTGGATGGATGGATGGATGGATGGATGGACAGATGGGAGTGAAGCCAAGAAAGGCATCATGTTGCTTTTACTCTTCAAGGACTTCAATGTTAGAAGGAGAATATGAGGTGAAAATGTCAGTTCTTTTTACTGAAAGACTGGGAAACCCTAAAGTGAAAGATACATGTTAAAAAGAATAGTTAATATAGAAAGAACAGCCCAGTCGGTGTGGCTCAGTGGTTGAGCATCAACCTATGAACCAGGAGGTCACAGTTCAATTCCCAGTCGGGGCACATGCCCGGGATTCAGCTCCATCCCCAGTGGGGGGCATGCAGGAGGCAGCCGATCAATGATTCTCTCTCATCATTGATGTTTCTCTCTCCCTTCCTCTCTGAAATCAATAAAAATATATTTGGAAGGAAGGAAGGAAGGAAGGAAGGAAGGAAGGAAGGAAGGAAGGAAGGAAGGAAGGAAGGAAGGAAGGAAAGAAAAGAAAAGAAAAGAAAAAAGGAAAGGAAAGAAAAGGAAAGAAAGAAAGAATCTCTGGAAATATAGCACTTCACCAGATCCAATCAATGCTTATCTTCTGTCTCTTCATTTCTAGTCAACTTGAACTAGGTACAGATTCACATTGATAAATGCCTTTAGGTAGAAAATACTTTTAGACAAATGTATCAGTTTGTCTACTCTGACTTACATGAAAACCTTGAGAAGTCTGGTGAAAATAAGTGTTTTATCTAATGAATCAAAACACCAAACTAAATATATCTTTATGCGATACATAAATCCCACAGGTTTGGTATCACTTGGGCACCCAGGAGGAATTTATCAAATGGAAATATATAATTCATTTCATTTTCTTTTTTAGATTTAGAAAAGAAGATTCAAGATTTGAATCTTAGTAGACAAAAAAAAGCTGATCAACTGAAACAGTTGGAGGATCAAGTCATTGCCATTAAAAATGAAATTGTTGAGCAAGAAAATAAATATTTAAGCTGCTAGCGTTAGGCAGAGCTGAAGTGCAAAAGCCAGTGCCTTTGTTTCTGGTTCCTGAGGAGCAACCTGAGGAGCTGTGCTGAACCTGGGAAGCACAAATGAGCAGCCCCTTCGCCTTCCTCCCGCTGGAGCCCTCCCCCTCGGCAGCTCTGCTCAGTGCTGGGGAGTGACACCGGCCCAGGAAACGCCTCTTCTCTTCGCGTAGCACAGGAGGGAGAAGTAAAGACGTTGTCTCTGGTTTCAGAAACCTTTCCTCTTGCCTTTCCTATCTTAAAAATAATTAGTTACATATGACAAGTACAAATCAAAATAAGATTCTATTTACTAATACTAATACTAACTATTCAAGTGTCCAGGCAAGGGGTGGTAGAGAATGGGGAATTACTAACCAACGGGCATAAAGTTTCAGTTAAGCAAGATGAATAAGTTTCCAGAGATCTGCTGTATATTATATGTGTAGTTAACAATAATGTTTGTCCATTTAGGAATGTATTGAAAGTGTGGATCTCCTATTAAATGCTCTTACCATGCTACAATAAAATAAAAATAAATTTAAACAAATTAAATTAAAATCAATTATATCTCGAATACTAGAATGGAATGAATATGGGTGGTATATACTAGTGTTTCTGTATTTTATTTGGATTTGCTTTATCTGTAAAACCATTACGCTATTCTGAATAAAGTGCATGTAACTCAAAATGTAACTTGTTTTTACACCCCCTTTCCTACATATTTATTCTCTCAGCCAAAGGATTTTCTTTTCCCCAAATGGCACTTGAACGGTACTCAAAGACTACTTTTCATAATTTGTCTGCAAGCATTTCTGCTGACAATCTGCCGGCTTTGAAGATGGAAGGATGGAAGGGGCCCCAAGAAGCCGGAAAAAAGAAGAAAACGGATTCTCTTCCACTGCTTCCGGAAAGGAACATAGCCACGCAACGCCTTGATACCTTGATTTTAGCCAGGGAGACCTGTACTAGACTTCTAACCTACAGAACAGTAAGATGAAGTTGTGTTGTTTTAAGCCACTGTATTTGTCATAATTGGTTACAGCTGTAAAAGGAACCTAATCTACCCTCCATTTGTTTTTTTCCCCTTCAATTGGGTGAGAATATGGTGAGCCAGCTGTAACCACGTAGATGATGAGAATACTGGTGAAACAAGATAGAAGAAATCTAGGTCCCTGATTGACAGTACAATGAGGTGAGGACGTGAGCTGGGACAGTTTATTAAGGGGACTGTTTTCAAAGATGTGGACAGCGTGGAGGAAAGTCATAGAGGACAGTGCAGCATCCCAGAGCCAGCACTCGGCAGGGGGTCATCACCACCCTTAGATAAGGACAACTGCATTCTGTGTGGTTGAGTGTCCCAACTAACGAGTTTTTTGAGATACCAGCTGTCTCTTGGTGGATTTTTTGCATTGAGTTGATAGAGTAATTTGAGTTAACGAGCTCCTTAACAAGCTCGGTCTCCGAACGAATTAAAATCGTAAGTCAAGGCCCCACTGTAAACCTGGTTCCTTGGTTTAGCAAATAGGAAGCACTCCCGAGAAATTGGACAGGGAAGGAGAGTGACATCAGGGTGTTTATATCCCCAGATCCTCTGCAGGGCTGTCTCCACGGGCTGCATCCCTTGACCAGAGATCACGGTTCCTCTTAGGTGGCCCTCCTACACAGAATGCAGTAAGTCAAGGCCCCACTGTATATTCCCACTAGAGGCTCAGTGCAGGAATTCGTGCATCAGTGGGATTGGGCAAAACCGGCTCTCTGACATCCCCCAAGGCGTCCTGGATTGTGAGAGGGCGCAAGCCAGGCCAAGGGACTCCACCAGTGCAGGATCCGGCCGGGGAGAGACACGGGAGGTTGGTCAGCTGGGGAGGGACCACAGAAGAGCCCCAGGGCAGGTCGCTCAGTCCCAATCGGCTGGATCCCAGCAGCAAGCTAACCTACTGGTCGGAGCGTCTGCCCCCTGGTGGTCCGTGTACATCATAGCGAGTGGTTGAGTGGCTTTTAGCATATCATTAGCATATTTTTTGATTAGTTGAATGGCCTACTGGACACTTAGCTTATTAGGCTTTTATTATATAGGATGTAGGTCAGCCTCCTGGGGCACAGAAGAAGGGCAAGTTGATCGGGAGAGGCACAATGACCTTGTGGGTTAAAGCTGTCTGTGCCTGACTCCCCTGGACTACCTGGTCCAGGCAGTCCTTGGACCATCACCAAATTACAATTTTTTCAAACATGACATGAAACCAGATCACCATATGGTTTCATCCCCTCTAAAAATGTATTTGAGAACAAGTCAAATATTTGCCTCAATATTTAGAGGGAAAATGTCAGAAAGGACTAGAATATGTGCACGGACAAAAATCTTTCCCCCCATCTCTCCCACGCTCAGTCACTACCATACTCTATAGCAGCTGCTGAAAATCCTCTCCTCTCTCTGCCAACTCCACCCCACTAACAACTCCCCCAAAGCAAGGAGTTGTTCTCACACAACTCCTCATTCTCTTGGGCTCCCTCTTTCTTTTTCCCTCAGATCTATCCTCTCCCCTTTGTCCTTGGTCACTCTCGCTTTTCCCTGCCATGTGTGTTTGTTTACAAGACTTGATACTTTCCAAGTCAGGCAGCCCTGCATTGGGGTGAGCCACTCCCACATGGAGGCCCAGGCCTCACAGATGGGCAGCAGCTATACTTCCAGGCAGAGCTCACCCAGCCACCCTGAAGGGAAGCCTTTCCCTCTCATCCAAGTAGGCGTTGTCTAGGAACAAGCAATTGCATTAAGTGGCTAAGCCTACAACATTAAAGGACACATTTGAAAACATTTTATGTGTGTAAAGGCATGTGTTTATATGCACTTAAGATGTATGCAAAATTTATATAAATGCAACTATAATGTGTAGGCTTCGCAGTAATCCTTAGCCATTAAACAAATTAGTTTAATTAAGCCCTCCTGCATACAAACCCGGGAACATGCACACCCACTCTTCCTCCCTCACACCCCATGCTCCTGCCTCACCAAAACCAAGCTTGAATCGAACTTTTTTTTTTTCATTCACTTTATGCTTCTAACTAAAAATTCTTTCCCGGCCCTGATTCTGGTGCTTCAGACAAGTGAAGAATCTAAAAACTTTGGTCAAAGAGTCCTCACAGGCTTTTTCCGCTATAAGCTTTAAGGTCGTTAGCACCAAGCTGCCTGCCCTCAGGCCTGTTTCTTCCAGCCGAAGCAGAACGTTTCTAACCACCTGCTCAGCACTTAGCTTTTCTGTGGGGGCATCACTTGAACCTACACCTGACCTTCAGCTGCACTCATTACAGCTAAAGACTGGCCACTCCTTCTAGAAGGCTTCTGCTGCTCTCCCACCCTGCCTCGGACTCAGCCTGCCAACTGAGTGAGCTGTTAGACAAAGCAAGCTTCCCACAATTTATATCACACATTTTAATCAGAACATACAGGGTTTTTTAATAGAAATGTAGTGTTTTCTTCATGTTCATATAAATTGTGTCCTTTTAAACAGCCAAGTCATAGATTCATAGGTTGTGGGCTCAGTCCCCAGTAGGGGGCATGCAGGAGGCAGCTGATTGATGTTTCTCTGTCTCTTCCTTATCTCTCTAAAAAATCAATAAAGACATATTTTTAAAATATACTGTATATATAACATATATTTTTTTATAATTGGAGCCCACTTTCCCCCATTATACCATAGAAATAGGCCCTATCTTTTTAGACAACTGTTTAGTATTCCATTACAGGGGTCTAGCTTATTTACTTACCTAATCCCCTATTGATGATTACTAAAGTTATTTCCAGTTTTCCTCTTGTTATGAACAATAGTGTAAACATCTTTATATGCATTATTTGGCATGTTTTTCCAGAGTTAAAGTTATATCTATTGTAAACTTTAATACATTTCAGATTGCTCTTTAGAAAGGCACAATTGTACCTTCCCAGTGATCACTGAGGCTCGTGCCTTCATGAACCTCATTCCGTTTGAGGTCACAAGGCTTGGGGGACATTTACTGACCATTATATCATTACCACCTTGCAGCTTCTCACATGATTGTGAAAGTGCAGTTTACTTCTTGGTAATCCTCATGTATATTACAGTACCAAGCAGTCCCTGGCAAGTTGGTTAACATTGTATATATCAGTATCTCATGTATCTAAATCACAGAAAACCCTTTTTATATTTCCCATGAGATAAATTAAACAAGCTATCTGCTTTTTTAAAGTACGGGTGTGTATTGGGGATGACTCATTCCAGCTAAAGAAGTACCTGTGAATGTTTTCTCTCCAGAGATCACAATGAGCATAGTTCCCGGCATTTGCTGAAAGAACGCATTCAGCAAATATCTGATGGGCTCTGTGTTCAGTGCTAGGGAAATTAGGATGCTCTCAAGGTACTTACAACTTAGCACATTTGAAAAATATATTAATATTCATTGCACACCTACAATTTTTTAATACATTTTATTGACTTTTTACAGAGAGGAAGGGAGAGGGATAGAGAGGGATAGAAACATCGATGACAGAGGAACATCAATCAGCTGCCTCCTGCACACCTCCTACTGGGGATGTGCTCGCAACCAAGGTACATGCCCTTGACCGGAATCAAACCTGGGACCTTTCAGTCTGCAGGCCGACACTCTATCCACTGAGCCAAACCAGTTAGGGCATACACCTACGATTTTTAAATGATTTTATTAATTTGTGTGTGTGTGTGTGTGTGAGAGAGAGAGAGAGAGAGAGAGAGAGAGAGAGAGAGAATAACAAATATTTATACTTCAAAATGACTTTTGGTTGGAATTTTTATTTTTAGTTATACCAGTTGTAGACAAATACATTCTCCTTATTTAAACAAAGTTTAAACATTACAGATAAGGCAAGAGTCCCCTTTAACCCCCATCCCAAACAAAATTCCTGTACTTTCCTTTAAAGTACCCACTCTATTATCCACTTGCCATGCCTCCTCCTAAAACTTTATCATTGTTATTCATGTATTTATACATTTATGTTTATATAGAAACAGAACATTATAATGTTCTTCCTTTATCCTAAACCAGTGGTTCTCAACCTGTGGGTTGCGACCCCTTTGGGGGTCGAACGACCCTTTCACAGGGGTCGCCTAAGGCCATCGGAAAACACATATATAATTACATATTGTTTTTGTGAGTAATCACTATGCTTTAATTATGTTTAATTTGTAATAATGACATTGGGGGTCACCACAACATGAGGAACTGTATTAAAGGGCCGCGGCATTAGGAAGGTTGAGAACCACTGTCCTAGACTTTAACCCTGTTGATCTTTAACAATAGTATATACATTTAAGATAACCCTGGCCTTCTCTAAATGTTGGATATAAACCATTTGACCACAGTAGGGCTCAGTACATAGTAAATGCTCAAGAAACGTTAAAGAAGGAGCGAGAGATGTTGCTGCTAAAGCTTAAGGTGCTCATTGGGTAGATAGGTGGAGTTCCCAAGGTCAAAGGTCAACCAGAGAGTGGTGATTACCACCACTTGGGATATCCGAATAGATGGCTGAATTGTCAGCTCCATATTCCATGATTTCTAAATAGGGTCACCAAGAAATCATTTAATCATAGAGGTTAATAGCAGCATTTCATTAACTATCTTGAAAAGAGCAAACATCCTACAGAATCTCTGTCTGGCAAACATATTGTCTGGCCATATGTAAAACAGCACGTAATCCTGGAGTGAACCCAGTGCTGACTTGTTTCTGGTGTGATAACACTGCACCGGCTCTGGGTGGGCTGGCGTTCATAAACCTGATTAGCAACCTTGGCAGCAGCAAGTGCAGCTGCTGTGGTCAAAGAAATTATCTCTTTCCAGTAGAGCAGTCTTATGCTTTTAGAGCAGCGGTTCTCAACCTTGGCTGCACATTAGAATCACCTGGGAATCTTTTTAAAAATCCTGATTTCTGGGCCTCACCCTCCGGAAATTCTGTTTCTTTGTTATGGGGTGGGGCCACAACATTAGTAACAAAGGAACAGAATTTCCGGAGGATGAGGCCCAGAAATCAGGATTTTCAAAAGATTCCAGGTGATTCTAATGTGCAGCCAAGGTTGAGAACCACTGTTCTAGATCTAGAAGGCCAAGGGCATTATGGTTGGGGTAGATGAGGCAGAACTGCTGATATTTGAGAGGAGATGGCTTTTACCAGCATTTCCATCACTTCCGATCAAAGAACCCATCCTCCCATGGTAAAAATACTGGATTGAGAATTAGGATCCACTCTCAGTACAAGCCATAAATAGTAGTGGGTGCTTAGCTTGCTAATTAAAGCCAGTTTCCTGGATCACCCTAGGTAATAATTAACAAGCCAGAACTATGGTTTGCAGCAAGAGAGTAGATAAGACTATCACTTCAAGCCTCTGGTACAAAGATATTGCCTAGCTTCAAAATATAGGTTGAGTAAGGAATACGTTTTTATTCAATAAAGATATCCCAAGGACCTACTATGTGCTAGGAACTCATGTGGAGCTGTGTCAAGGACTGGACTTGAACTTTCAAATGGGGAGAGACAGAATCTGGATAAAAAAGCAGGGTAAAGAAGGATTTTTAAAATTTAAAATATTGGAATGCAGGAAGTTCTTCTTCCTCCTCTGGCTATTACTGGATTTCAGCATCCGTACAAAGCTGAGGAAAGTAACACCATCAGCCAAAATAAAACTTTCAAAATAATAAGAGATGAACTGAGTTTAATTAAGAAAAGTTTTTCTAAAACTTAACTATCAACCACTGAGTGTAGCTGCCTACTCAATTTGACATTGGTAATTTTCAATAAACATTTTAAAAGAAAAAGCAGTCTTAACACACCTCAAACTTTAGATGCTGATGTATTTTGTCCAAACATTTAGCTTAGATTAAAAAAAAAAGAACTTTTTAAATATTTCTATAGTAAATTGTAATAATTTCCTAAACTTCTAATTATACAAATTTTTAAAGTTTGACTATAACTATTATAGGTGACAACAACTGGCCAGAGAAACAAACAAAAACTCTTATTTTTAAAGGCCTTAAATTTTATTATCTGTGAACTGAAAAGTATTTGTACTTTTTAAAATTCTTATGCTCTTCCTTCTTTAGTTAAAGCACTCATAAAGGAAGGTAAAGATATACCAGAAAAATGAAACTTTGGTTCATGACTAGTATTCAAGTCTTAAGGTGTTTAATTGACTATATTTAAGTTAATCCTGCTATGAATATGATAAAATGTTTAAAGAGCTTTCTTAAAACTTTCTTGTCTTACTTCAAACATTAATCTCTTTCCTATTCATTTTTGAAGTGCCAGGTTAGCAACCAAATACCAAAATTCATAAAGTATAAATAGTGAATTGAAAAAACGTGTCCCACTTAGGGTATTAAACATAGATCAGAAAATTTTTTAAAAGTGGTTTGGAATTCATGGGCATAGATGGGTAGAAAGAGTCATTCTATTTATAGTACCATCCATAGTACTATCTTGAATCAACAGTACCATCTTGCCACCTTTGAATCTAAGTACCATCTTGCCATCGTTTGGGAAGGTGAAATGCAATAGGTATGCAATCTTGCAAAAGGCCTTGAAAGATCATGGTTGAGACCTTCTAACACCTATTTTGGTGACTATCTTAAAACACTACAATACAGTGATATGTCTTTGAGATGTTTAAGAATAGACAGATGACCAATTTTTAAGACAGTGCTGATAAAGACCTGCCTGAATCAGTCAGAATAAACTAGATTATATTGCAGTTTCAAACAAACAAAAATCCCTCCCAAATCGCAGGCAAGAACAACAAAGATTTATAACTTCCTCATGCTACACATCCAGACAAATTAATTAAGGGAATGTATTCTTGCTTCAGGCATAGCTGGATCAAGATACTCCAAGGTGGTCCTTCAGGATCTGCCCTCTGGCTTCCCTCAGTTCTGTTTTCCTCTGTGCTGGCCCCCATCTCAGGGAGCGACCCCCAGCTTCAGGAAAGAAAGGTTTTATTCCCTCTCATGAAAATCCCAGAAATTCCCATAAAAGTTCCAGAGTCACCTAACTGAAACAGTTGAGTTGCATACCCATCCCTGAACCAATTGCTGGGAAAAAGGAGATGGAAATGCATTGATTAGCCTGGAGCCCATGGAGGGATCAGCCCCATCTGAATTATGTGGGTTGACAATGTGAAAGGATGAGTCCCCTCAAAAAAATCTAGGTGCTGCCCTAGCCGTCTTGGCTCAGTGGATAGAGCGTCAGCCTGTGGACTGAAGGGTTCCGGGTTCAATTCTGATCAAGGGCATATGCCTGGGTTTCGGGCTCAATCCCCAGTAGGGGGCGTGCAGGAGGTGGCCAATCAATGATTCTCTCTCATCTTTGATGTTTCCTAGCCCCCCCCCTCCCCCTCTCCCTCTCCCTTCCTCCCTGAAATCAATAAAAATATTAAAAAATAAAATCTAGGTGCTGTTACTAGATGAAGGGATGTTAATTGCAAGTGGTATCTATTGCATGGTCCTATCGCTTCTCGGCCTTTTGGCTAAGATCAAGTGTCTATTGCATGGTCCAAGACTGAAAATGCCATGACTCCCTGCCTAATCCAGGCCCTGATGGAGTCCATATTATAGAGAGTGACAGTAAAGACCCTTATGTGCCCCCTAACGGTTATAAGGAAGGGTTATTCAGTTTCATTCATCCAACAAGTGGATATTGAATGTATATAGTACACCAGAAACTTTGCCACCTGATGGAAATACAAATTCCAATAAAGTACAATCCTTGCCCTCAAAGAGCTCCTGTGGGCAAGAACATTAACACAAAATTACAAGTTACTGTCCTACATATTCTAAAAGAGGTATGTAGAAAGTGCTGTGTAACATTTGTCTTGAATTATACTGGTCATTGAATGTACTTTTCTAGATCAATTCTACACTTTTCTAGATAAATTCTGAACTTATTTTTTCTAGATAAATTCTGAACTCACAAAGTACACTTAAATCTATTTCAAAATAGCAAAAACCTAGTCTTTTTCATGAGAATTATATTAAATAAACAGCCAGGTTTTAGGACCTAAAGTTCAAAGTCTATACTGTCACATCCTTGTTTCACTGTCAATCATCATTTAAGATGAGATGCATGAATGGCATTCTAAGACTGTGTGAAAGTTGACCTTGAAAGTAGTTCTTTTTTTTTCTTCTCCAAACAAAATAATAAATGCCTCAGGGAGATAACTGTCACACAGTCTTTGCCACAAGCAGCCAACAATTTGCAATCCCATCTGCCATTCAAAATTCTACAGAACTCCCCAGGAAAGACTCCTCCGGTAGTGCCAGGTAAAAGTACAAGTGGGGAGCAGAGGGTCATGTCAGCAGAAGAAAAAGCCTGGATGGACTTAACTAACAAAAGTGATTCATTCCTCCTAAATGTGTAACACCTTCAGAAAGCACAGGAAGTCGAATGAAATATAATTTTAAAAAAAAGAGGACTTTGTTCATGAGTGAAATTTGAGAGTATTCCTAACATGAACTCAAATCTGTTTTCTTTTTCCCCTTGACTAGAAATTCATGCAAGGTAGAAAGTGAACATTTAAGAAAGTTTTTTAAAACATGGAAACTACTCTTTACTTTCATTCAAGAAACACTTATTGAGTACCTACAGTGTGCCCCATGTCACATCAGGCAATGTTTATGCACAAAAATGAATGTTTCACAGTACTTGTCCTTGCCTCACTGTCTATGGGGGGAGATAAGGACATAAAAAAAAATAGTTACCGCATTATGTCATTCATGCTACAACAGGCTTTTGCAATGTGCTGGTAGAAAGAGGGAGGAGGGTTATGTTTAAGTGGAGGCTTCAAAGGTGCCCTGTAGTTTACTATGCTGATGAGGTCAAGGAGGGTTCGTGCAGCAGAGAGAAAGAAATGAAGGTATGAAGAGTATGTCATGAATAGGGAACTTCAGGAAGCTCACAGGGGCAGAGGGAAGTCATTGACAGCTTTTGAACAAGGGAGTGACCTGATCAAAAGTTGTGCCTCTGAAAAAATCCTTCTGGCGATGTTATGGAGGATTAGACTGGAGAAGGGAAGAGTTTGGAAGTAGGAACACCAGCGAGGGAACTCCTGTGGGCTTTGGGACATGAGGACAGACTAATCGAAGGCAATGAGGCTGGAGCAATGAGGGCACGGTGATTAGCTGCTAATACAGCAGAAATGACAGGACCTGGGGATGGGTGGAACGAGGTGAAGGAGAGGGAAATGTCGGCATGATTCCCAAGCTGGGCTGGCTTCAAAAGGCATGTGGTCTGTGCAGTCTCCCAGGGTTCTACTGACGCCATAGCGAAATCATTAATTTTTGAACAATGGGTCCCCTATACTCAATTTCATTTTGCACTGTGCCCTACAAATCCTATAGCCAGTCCTGTTTCCAGGTTCCTGCCTTGAGCTAAGCGGTGGATCGCAGTGCCAATAATTGAAATTGGAAACAGATGAACACATTCTGTTTCATGAGGGGTGAATGAAGAGATGAGTTCCGTTTTATAACACATGTCCTATGGGTCCTCAAAGTAGGGGTATTCAGTAGGCTGTAAGAAATTGAATGTAAATTCCAAACAAGGTACAAGCTAGAGTTACAGATGGGGGGAGGACCAAGGCCAAGGGGGTGGAGACCCTGGATGTGGATGCAAGTGTGCAGAGGGAAAAGAAGCTAGAGAGAGAACCCCGGGGAGCAGCAAAGTTTGAGGGATCAGAGAAGGGAAAGAGAAATGGAAGAGGAGGAGTCAGAGTCCTGTGGGAATTGTGTCCTGGAAGCCAAGGAAACAGGACTCTCGGGAAGGAGGGAGTGACCCCGTATAACATACACTGCAAAGGGATCCAAGAGGATAATGCCCATTGCATTTGGCAACTACTGAGACCACTGGTGAGCTGGAAGGCATTCGAATAGGAAGAAGGAAAAAGCAGAGGCAACAGTAAGTGCAGATGATCCTTCCAAGAACCTGGCTCTGAAGGCATAGGGAGGAAAGGAGGAGAGTAGAAGGTATGTAGGACAAAGGCAGGTTTGTGTGTGAGGACACTATTCTTCGGTGAGATGAGGGCACACACTTCCGGGACAGAAGCCCAAAAGATAAAGGTGGGGATAAAGATGGACAAATTCATAGATGGAGTGGGCAGAAGGTGAATGTCATACATGCTCCCCTCTGCACATATACATGCAAAAACAACAACAAAAACCAACAACACATCTCATTTCCTTAGCAGTGTTGTTTACTACTGAGTGAGGTCAGAGGGGCAGGGGGGCTTTAGCCGAGTGTTGAAGGTGAGGAACTCTTGACCCTTTGGAAAGGACACTGACCAGGGCCAGGAATAACTGCCATGTAGCCAGGAGGGCTCAGCTGCTGTGACAGCCGAGGCCAGTCTGGGGAAGGAGGAAGAGCCATGCTTGCAATCTGTATGGATGAAAACCTGGATGGGGGGGAAAGTTTTGCCCTTTAATATTTTTCTTTTCATGAAGCTCTGAAGACCCGGCATTGCAACCGTAGAGCCCCCACAACAGCACCTGCTTTCTCGGCGCTCTTGGGGCTGCCCAGCCAGCACCTAGGATCCTGAGTGAGTCAGAGGCTGCAGCAGGGCAAGTGCTGATTTGGTGAATAATTAATGCATCGCCGAGACCTGAGGCTCCTGCCTCCCTTGGTGGAAAGCATGTTTATAAACTCATAAAGTAGCTTACTGTATGGTCTAATGATTAAACTTTCCTGGGCTCTACTTCATTACAGCTAAGTTAAAAACTGACCAGCTGGCCACATAAACCTTCCTGGGGTGATTAATTAGAAAACAAGCAAAATCTCCTAACAGTTAGGAACTAACTGGACTAACAACTCATTCCAAGCACTTTTGCCCAGGGCGGGGGGGGGGGGGGGGGGGGGCGCGGGGTCAGGAAACCTTAAGCCTTGACTCCATCCATGAAGGCAGCAGAATTGGGCCAATTCAGGGAAAAGGTACCTCTCTTCCCTCTCCAACCCCCAGGCGATGAGTGAGCTTCCATTTACCCCTGTTTAACCAGACCGGTCACACGTGGTGTCATTTGAGAGCCTTCATTAAAGGCCCTCTCCCACCTCATCACGGCCCACGTGGTGCTTTAGTTAAAACTGTGGGGAAGTGCGTCTCCTGAGAGACCTCCAGCTCCGTGGCTGAATCATCCGTGTCAAGGTGAGATGGGTAAAGGCGTCGCTTAACAAAATTGTCCTTGGAGAAATCGGAGAGCCATCGTCTAGATATAGGTAAGGAGTACATTTAAAAAAAACCGAACCAGATGGGTGGCCACCTGGGCAGGTCCTGGGTAAATGTGTGCGCAAAGGCAGCGTCGTGAAGGGCAGTTTCCTTCCCTCGTACGAAGACAGATATCCCGCCTGGCCCCAGCTCAGTGATACCAACACCAGACGGGTCTCTTCTTTCTCAGGAATTAGCCTGACAAGTCGACCCTTTGCAAAGGTTTAACCCGCCTTTCTCCAAAGCTCGGTGCCAGAGTTAGTACCCTTTGGGCACCTTTAGTGACTCACCCCTTCCAAATGTAAATTGCACAAGTGCGCGGGAGGTCCCGACCACCTCCCCTCCCCCCCAGGCCTGGCGACCTGAACACCCACCTCCGGGGCCAGCCCGCGCGCGGCGCACCCCCTGCGCACACCCGGGGCGCACACCCGGCGGCAGTCCCGTCGCCCCTCACAGGGCACTGGACGGGCCCAAATCCTGCAGCGACCGCAGGCGCGTCCTTTAAAACAAAAGCGCCCCCGAAGGGTGGGACCGCACCCCCTCCTGGCCGAGCAGTGGCCTCCCGCTGCCCGCCCCCTCCGCGGGCTCGCAAATTGCGCATGAGCACAGGCGCCTCCCTCGGTTCCTCCCGAGGCTAAACTTTCTAATTCCCTTCTTTGGCTGAGGCTGCCGGCCGCCGGGAGAGCGCTCGCACCGCCGGGTGAGCTGAACAAAGTGGCTGCGCGATTTCCCCCTCCCCACCCCCTACCCCCCGCCCCCCGCTTCCGTGGGAGAGGCAGGAAATGGAAGGGCCCCTCTCCTCTGTCTGAACGTTTGCCTTTTCCCCCCACTCCACCTCTCCATAAAGGACCACGGGAAGACAGGGCAGGCGGCTCGGTGATCGCTCCTCCGCCGGGTCCCCTCGGCTCAAGGGACTGGACATGGGGCTGCTCCAGGTGCTCGCTTTCGGTGTCTTAGGTAATTCCGAGGAAACGGTGGGGGAAGGGGTGGGCTTGGAGGTGGGCGACGAACACCCCCTGGCCGTTTGACCCAGCTCCCAGGGCGCCTGGGGGATCGGGAGGGGCTGGAGTGGAGTGGAAATCATCCCCTAGCCCAGGGTTAAATGCCAGCGCCCTCGGCGGCGGCGGCTGAAGACGGCGCACGAGGATCATCGCCGACCCGCATCCCCTGGGCTCCGGGTCCAGGGCTGCCGGTCCCGTGGCCGCTGCGCGGGACTTTACACCTTCGGCGCGTCCCTGCTGGGGCTCTCCACCGCGGGGCAGGCGCCCCGGGGTGGCAGGGCCAGCCGCGGAGGGCTCCCCGGGAACCCATTTCCCAGGAAAGTGCCCCAGCTGAGCGCAGGCTTCATCCTGGGAACAGATTGGGGCCATGTGGCTTTCATTACCGGCGCTGTCTGCCCCCGGCTGGCGCCAGGAACAGCTGGACGCGGAGCTTCCCCGGAATGGCGAAGCGTTGAAGCCGCTCCAAAGCCTCAGGGATTGTCCGCTCGCCCCTTGCTGGGGGAAAGCGGGGTCCCCCGCGAGCCCGTCACCTCGCCCCTCAAACCAGGGGTCTTTTCGCATGCACGCACACACAGGCACACACTCTTCTGTGACCCCACGATCACAGATTTCCGCGCGCGCGCACACTCGCACTCACTGCGAGGATGCACGGGCTGCCACGTGCACGCGGGTTCACACACACTCCAGCGCAGATGCCCGCTTCTCTGTGCCTAAGTCCAGTCACATCGAAGTGGTGGGTTTGCACATCTATCTTTTGTGCCCGGGGCAGGTCAGGGTGGACGCGATGCCCTTGGCCGCTGGACAAACCTGGGACCGTGTGTGTTTTATACGGCTCCTCTCTACGTCCCTGCCTTCCCCACGCTCACCTCTCCATTGTGTGTCTTTTCTATGCATTCTGCTTTCATCTAAACCTACTCTATCTCTGCCCCTGCTTGTTCCTTTTGCTCGGGCTCGCTGCCTACTCCGAATCCCCCACCCCACCTCTCCGCCCCCCCCATCTGCCCCTTCCGCAGCCGTGTTCGGAATCCGAGTGCGCGCTCAAGAACCGGAGTTTAGCTACGGCTGCGCGGAGGGCAGTTGCTACCCAGCCACCGGGGACCTTCTCATCGGCAGGGCACAGCGGCTTTCGGTGACCTCGACGTGCGGGCTGCACACGCCCGAGCCTTACTGCATCGTTAGCCACCTCCAGGTGAGGGCGGAGAGCCTCCAGTCGCTCTGCGCGCACCTCCTCCAGTCCAGACCAAAGGGGCTGGCCCCGGGGACTCCACATCCTGCCAGCGATCCAGATAGGAAGCCCGGCCAGCCAGGGAGGCCCCGGATTCGGCTGGTAGCTCACCCTTTAGCCCCATCTCAGTTTGCACAGTTGCATCCGCCAAACATTTCCTGCCGCCACCGCTGCCGGCACAGGCATGATAGAAAGGCAGAGCTGCAGGCAGACCTGGCCCCTGCCCGGCGCCCTAAACCCAGGGGTTCCAGGAGTGAGTGAGTGGTTTAATCTTTCCCCTTTGGAAAATGTGTATAAAAAGTGGTTTACCCTCTTCTTTTCTTTCTGCTTTTTTTAAATAATGAGTAGTGATTTGGGATTTTCTATTTTTCAAACCTTGCACTTGGATGAAGGATAGTCCAGCACTTGACAGACACCTTGTAAGGTCTCTTCAGTCATCGGCCCTGATTTCCTCGCCTCATTTGGCGCTGTTCTCCCACCTACCTTTATTAGCTATCAGGTTCAGATGCGTTCTTTTTCAAAATGCGCTGGTTGCCATGGTACCGTGAGGACCTGCATGAAATTTCGGGGTGTTTTCTGTTTCTAAAAGTAGAACCAGATTTTAGATGTCAGAAGTCACATTTTTACAAAATCAAAACCAATTTTTAAAAGAACCAATTATTCAAAGTGTAAACTATCCAGAATGAGAATCCCTTTCCTCGATTTTTAAAAAGGAGACTGATAGCTTTGGTCTCTGGAGCAAGGAGAAAGTGAGTCTCACAGGTGGGGCCAGTTCCAAGTCAATTGCTCTAATTTTGGTCGCTCCACCCACCTGTACACCGGCCCTCCAGGAGCAGGACAGAGGGTGGCATGCCTTACAGCTTAGATTCTTTAGGCTGGAGCCGCCTTTCCACAGCAGAAGGAGAGCCCATTCTGGAGACCTGATAAATTAAACCAAAGGAATGTGGTAAAGTGGATTCCACTCTGCTTCCAGGTTTGTGCAGAGATGTCTAGACTGCTTCCTCCTGATTAAAAGGGAGGCTATAATTAACCTTTTTGTAAGTTCTGGTAATTGTTCTTCAGTATTTGTGTCCTTGACTACAAGTTAATGAAGGCAAATGTTACTTTTTCTATTATTGGCATATCAATTTTACCTAGAATCTTATGCCAACACTTATCTCAGAGGCCTGGACATCCTGTACATGAGTCCCCCGATTCTGAAACCAGCTTTGACCAGAAGGAGAATTGGACCATTTGTGTTGAAAGCAAGTAGCGCTGGACTCTGGTTCACATGACTACCCAAGAAATGGTGGCGTGCTCTCCACATATCAGAGCCCAAAGAAAGAGCCTGGGTGTGCACTTTTCTCAGGCATCTAGTGGGCGTAAACTTAAATGAGTCAGGAAGCTTATGTGTTTTGTTCAGGGTCTTATTGCATTCCTCACTTCTGCGCTCCGTAAGTTAGTTCATTAGTGCATCTTGCCAGGCTCTAAATCCTTTTGGGAGGAAGGAGATAAATTGTAAAAGTACAGTCAGTTGATATTGTCCTCATAGGAACATCACCCTTGCTTAAATGTTATTTGTAAGATGTGTGTGTGGGTCTCTATAGATTTCAGTCTCGGCATCATTTCCAGACTTAAGGTTAATTTGCATTTCAGAAAAATTAGGTAGAGAGCAGAGCCCCGTGTGGAGAAGGGAACGGTTGAGTTTGGCGCTTGATGATTTGCGGTGCTGGAGGACAAAGGGGGGGTTTTTGAACTTTCCTGACCCAATGCCAGAGTGGCTGTGGCCCCCATTTTGGGGAGAAGCAAAGTGAGAAGAGAGCAGTTGAAAGCTGCTCTAAAACCTAAAGTATGCCTCAATTCCAGTCCAGGTCCACTTCGCTGTTCTTTGAGTTGGTCACAGTTTATAGTGCTCCCAACACAGTAGGGCAGCCTGGTACCCCCTCCCCAGATATGCTGAGAAGTTGGTAGCCTGCAGGCCACCGCTACTGGTTCACAGCTTGGGCAGAGTAGAAGCTAAGAAATCTTATTCTGTAGTTCCTAAAGCTTCTTCAATACCTCTGCCTAATACTTGGTTTCTGCCTGATGTAGGTTTTAGGAAATAAGGGCCAAATTGTGTGTTTTTCCCCCCTTTCATTTTCTGTTTGCTTTATGTTAGCAAAAATTCTCTGAGACCTCTTCTGCATCTTCCTTGAAGACTAAGCTCCTCTAGCTATTTACTGAGATTAAGCCTTAAGCCTAGAAATTTCATTTTAATTACATTAATAGCTGGTGGGAACAATGCTTTCTTTTACTTTTGACCTTGAATTTGCAAGAGAGGAGGACATTTTCAGGAGAATTTCATACTCAGTAAATTGAAGTGAAAGGCATGTGATATGTCATTTAAGTAATTGTGGCACATTCATTTTTCTGGAAGCGAGCAGGTTTGATTTTTGTATTGTGGGCTTGATTTTTATTGTGTCAGAGAGAGAGAGAGAGAGAGAGAGAGAGAGAGAGAGAGAGAGAGAGGAAGATTGTTTCCTAGACTCATGAAACTCATTTTGCTTTTCAGGAGGACAAAAAATGCTTCATTTGCAATTCTCAAGATCCTTATCATGAGACCCTCAATCCTGACAGTCATCTCATTGAAAATGTGGTCACTACATTTGCTCCAAACCGCCTTAAGATTTGGTGGCAATCTGAAAATGGTATGTGGCTGGTGTGGGAACAAGCCTGTGGAATGTGATTGAAAGGGGTTTCCAGACTCCTGGGTGTTTATAATGACGATGGTTCCTCTGTCCTGTGAGCACGGCCTTTGACAGATGTACTGCCCGAAGCAACTTCTCATGCACTTCCTACCAGAGAGCAGTCTTTCATGCTAGACCAAAGAAATTCACAGTCCTCATTCTGAGAGGGCCTTTGGGGCGCGTGTGCAAGTGCTGAGGAGGGCGTGGGAAGGCCCTGTACTGTCGCAGGCCCTTCTTCTTCCACAAACATGTAGCATCTTTCATTTTGATCAATCCCAAGCCCCCACCACTATCACCACCTTCCTTCTATCGAAAGAAAACTTAGTAATAGTGCTATGAATAAGCATTGGGTGTGGCTTTTCAAAGACTTGGTCGACATGAATATACCCAAGTCAGTTTCCCCAGTGAGTGTGTCCCTTTCAATCCTTTGTCCCTTCTTTGCCTTTTGGATTTTGGTTTAATAAATTCATCAGATATACTGTTATTATTGCCGTGGAATTAAGCCAAAATTAGTTTTGCATTTGTTTCAAGCTTGAATGTGAACTTTGGGGAATAGAGGTAGAGTTATGATGTTCGTAATTCATTAGATTTAAAAAATAAAATTATGAGAGCCCTAACTGGTTTGGCTCAGTGGATAGAGTGTCGGCCTGCGGACTGAAGGGTCCCAGGTTCGATTCAGGTCAAGGGCCATGTACCTTGGTTGCGGGCACATCCCCAGTAGGGAGTGTTCAGGAGGCAGCTGATCGATGTTTCTAACTCTCTATCCCTTTCCCTTCCTCTCTGTAACAAATCAATAAAATATATATTTTTAAAAAATATGAGAAAGGGCTTTCAGAAATGAACCTGAGCCTGGCCATAGAAAGCATGGACACTACTAGATCTCATTATCACATGCCCTACACCTGAGAAGTTGGTGGATGCTGGCA
The DNA here is from genome assembly GCF_963259705.1 of Myotis daubentonii. Taxonomy (NCBI): domain Eukaryota; kingdom Metazoa; phylum Chordata; class Mammalia; order Chiroptera; family Vespertilionidae; genus Myotis; species Myotis daubentonii. The sequence continues at coordinate 74,471,891 of NC_081849.1, read as the reverse complement.
GTCATTCATGATTCTGTAAAGAAGAACTCCTAGTGGACTTCCTCATCATCCACTATAAAATCCCACATGCATTCTAGAAGATTGTTGGTTTCGGAGGAGGGTTGGCTATTCACTGGTTGGCCTTAGGACGCCATCGGTTACCAGATTGATTGAGATAGACTGGTCCGCAGAGAGCATGCATCAGTCAGAGCCTCGTTAATTCTGCTGGGAGGATGTCTTGGTTGATAGATCAGGGTGAAAGAAGTTTCTGTAAATCTGTTCCTGAATCACAAAGGACTTCTGGAATAGCACAAGCTCAGGAGTAGACTGAGCATTTCCTGACTGCTCTCGTTCTTCCAGTGAAATGGAGAGACAGGGGAAGGATGCCTGAGTGTTAGAATGGGCACCGTTCCCATTTTAGGTGATAGACAGTAAAATAGTTCATCAAGGTCAGCAAAGATCTCATTTGCTAACATTCCATCTGAAAGGAAATGTCCAGAGCAGGTGCTGTAGTTCTAGAGGACGGTTTTTCTTGGTAACATCAGGAGTTTAAAAATTTCTACAGTTTTTATTTTGTGTTGCAAGGGAGGCCAAATGCCACAGAGGAGATGTTTCTCAGTTAGATTCCTCTGTCGCTCTGGCACAAGATTAGATGACACGAGACTGATGGAACGTGGTCTTCAGAAAGCCAGACTATTGTTACTGTCCCCTGTCATCTCTCTGTTGTCTGATAGGTGACAAGGAAGGACTTCCTTTGTAAATGTGATTTTTATCTGTTTTCTGTCCAAAATGAGCTTTACATGAAGGCATTAAATGATCAGTTGTCAGGCATAGAATCAGGCTCGGCATATACAGCTACTTTTAACTTACCCTCCAAGGTGATCCATTCCCAGGTCTGACAGAAATCAGATACACTGTGGAAGATGACCTTGTTTCTTTTCTCCATGGATTTTTCTTCCCATATTAAAAAACAAAACAAAACAAAACAGCTGTAGTGCTTTATTAGGTTATAAATCTAAAATGGAATGTGCTTTTAGGCCACACATTGCAGCACATGGTCTTATGTTGCAGAAATGGCACCAGTCTTGTTGGTATTTATGTTATTTCGTTATCTCTTCACTTTGAACACATATTGTGAGTTTTTAAAAGCCTGGGGAGAGGGGAGACATGTGGTTACTTGGCTAACATTTCATCTGAAAGGAAATGTCCAGAACAGGTTTATAATGTGGTTCTTTTTAAGAATTTAGATAAAGTTAGTATAACTATCATGTTTTTCTTTAACCTCCCAACTAACGCATATCCATCCCAGTGACCTCTTTCCCCTCCCCCCAGTTGACATGGTAGAGTTTCAGCATGAGAGTTTATTTCAAAAGTCCTGCTGGTTTCCTGAAAATACACCAGCGCCAGTGCCATGATTCATTCTGACACATTCCTGTCTTCTTGCACTTAAGGCTTCTTTTGCTCTGGAAGGTGGACCCCCAAAGCTCTCTGAAGTGTAGGAAAGCTGGAAAGGTCTCCTTTCCCAAACAGGCAGGGTCCTAGGGCTGGGGTGGCAGGCCTTTTCCATCTCTGGAGTTCCAGTGGTTTTTCAGTGTGTGAAAGCCGCTCTGATGGACCCTCGGGGCCTGGTGCAAAGGCTCATGTGTTTGTGCAGGCTCTCCCCGGGAAAGGGGAGATGTTAGTATTTGTCTGGGCTCGTTTGTTTACTGGACGGACCCTTTGTCTCTTTGGCATTGTTTTCCAGCTGTGGAAATGCATCCAAAGCCTTCTCCATCAGGGCTGGGCTTTTCTAAGTTGGAGTATGACTAACATATGTGGTAGATTCATTTCTTTTCCTAGAGAAAAGGGAGCATTTGTGTTTCTTCTGAAGGCGGGTTGTGCCCTTGCACTTTAGACTGCAAGCCCAGTCCCTGCTGTGCACAGGAAGCGCCCCTCTCCTTCCCCTTGGAGAGCCTCTTGGCTTAGAGGGCTGGGGGGATGTTTCCTAAGAAAAGATGTCCTTGATGCAGCAGGAGGCACGCTGCCAGATGCCTTATTCCCGGGAACAGATTCCACATGCTGAGCTCCAGAAGGGTGTGTGGGAGATGGAGGATCCTCGGACTTGGGCTTTACCACCTGAATTTTTTTAAAAAAATATATTTTTATTGATTTCAGAGAGGAAGGGAGAGAGAGAGAGAGAGGTAGAAACATCAATGATGAGAGAGAATCACTGATCGGCTGCCACCTACTGGGGATCGAGCCCACAACTCGGGCATGTGCCCTGACCGGGAATCGAACCGTGACCTCCTCCTGGTTCATAGGTTGATGCTCAACCACTGAGCCACGCCAGCCGGGCGGGGCAGAGACTTATTGTCATCTTGTCTGCACCTTCAGGTTAAGGTAAAAGGCAAAGAGGCTTTCTGTGAGAAGCATAAAGATAACTTAATGGGCCCTGACTGGTTTGGCTCAGTGGATAGAGCGTCAGCCTGCGGACTGAAGGGTCCCAGGTTCGATTCCAGTCAAGGGCATGTACCTTGGTTGCGGGCACATCCCCAGTAGGAGGGTGTGCAGGAGGCAGCTGATCGATGTTTCTCTCTCATCAGTGTTTCTAACTCTCTATTCCTCTCCCTTCCTCTCTGTAAAAAATCAATAAAATGTATTTTTAAAAAATAACTTAATGGTCTCAATTGTTCACAGATGTGCCTGTTTACCTTGCTGTTTCCTTTTTATTTAAAAATATCTATAGGCGTGGAAAATGTAACCATCCAACTGGATCTGGAAGCAGAATTCCATTTTACTCATCTCATAATGACCTTCAAGGTAAGGAATCCATAACTTTCTCACAAATGACACGTGAAAGCACCGTATATCCCCACTTTCAAAACAGATGCCTGCTGCGAATTGACCTAAATGGGCCCTTAAATATGATTGTTGCTATAAATTGGGATAGTTGAGCAGGTTTTTAAACACGGGCATGAATAACTATGCTTAAATACTCTACACAGCAATAAGGAGAGAAAGCCACTATTCTAAGGTGCTCCCGCTGTAAACTTTTAACTAGGTATCTTTTTCTTTCCCCAGGGAGAGAGAGGCAGCTCTGACTCTCCCAACCGCAATAAAACATCTGGAGAGTAACTCCCTGATCGCTTGTGTTGGTGATTTAGTGCTGAGTTTGGTAACTGGAAAGGAAGTGTATTATCTTTCGTTTCCAAGGTTTTGCAGAATTTGTGGGAACAGTGTACAGTTCCTCATGAAATGTGCAGGCCTTCTTAAGCGCGGATTTTCTCATTCTTTTTCTTTTCGAGATGTAAAATGACTCCGGGACCAGGGAATGCCTCTGTACAAAGTCCCTTTGTTTCCTCCTCAGCAGCTGCCTGGAAATGACAGACTTCACATGGCTTAGAGTACATGTTGGTTCACACAAAACCCATAATTTACTTATTACTTCTCCGATTAAAATCACCTGTGAATAGTTTTCAGTGGGAGTCGGGGGCCTTATCTACCCCCCTCTCGGGTTCGGAGAAGGTGCCAGGGTAGATTGACCGTGTGGGCAGGTGGCCATGGAAGTCTCGCTTGTGTCCTCTACTGAAGCCGGGCAGGCGGGGGCAGGGGCGGGCGAGGAGGTCAGAATGTGACCGGGAGGTACTGGGCTGCTCATTCGCTGCTGTTACTGCTGACCCTTTACACTGTGACACCTGATATCGCGAGGGTGGGGAGGGCTTCCACTAAACACCTTCTTCACTTACTCCTTGTCCCTTCATTGATCACACACTCAACCTGGCAGTTGAAATGAACACTCAGCTATGCATGAGGGTATTGCCTTCATGTTATGTGACACCTGAGTATACTCAGTCATCTTTATTAATGTTTATGGTCCTATCTTTTACTTTGGAGGAGGCTTCTGTTTACATACATGGGTAGCTCTGAGATTTTTTTGTTATCTAAAAGTCCTTGGGGCACGTATTCTGTAGTTGAAACTCGTTCAAGTGAACCCAGTGGGCCAAGGATGAAATTCTGCACCACAGTGCAGAAGGTCAAATGGAGGAGGTGGTGATTTCATAACTGAGATGTGAAGAATGGGTGCAAGTTGTCAGACTTTATGAGAGAGAACTCATCCTTTTGGTTCTAGCTCGTGTGTAAACAGCAACATCTATGTGGCGCTGGACAAACTTGGGTGTGAATCCCCATTCTGCCCCTTCCTGGCATGTGTGGCCAGAGCTTTGGCTTCCCCCTTGGTAAAGTGGAACAGTAACAACACCTGTGTTATGAGGTTGTGTGACATACCCCTCTGTTCCGGTTATAGGGGTAATCTTGCTCCCCGGGCCCATCGTGGAAATGTGATCACTTGTATATGTGCTAACGCTTGGCACATAATTGCTCTAATTTACTGATAAGTGAATAAGTGAATGAAACCAGCCATCTTGTGTTTGTGAGAAACTGGTCCAGGCTTCATGGGATTTTGAAAAAAAAATTTTTTTAATTGATTTTTAGAGAGAGAGAGGAAGAGAGAGGGAGAAAGAGAGAGAAACATCGACATGAGTGAAACATCGAGCAACTGCCTCCTACACAACATCTACTGTAGATGGAGATCTGAAACCCGGGCATGTGCCCTGACCAGGAATCGAACTGGCACCCTTTCAGTGCACGGGCTGATGCCCAACCAACTGAGCCATCCTGGCCAGGGCTTTATAAAGGTAGAGGAGTTACTGCCTACCCAGAGCTTCCAGGCTTCTAGGGAAGAAACATACTTACAAATAACTTCTAATACAAGACAGAATATGCCAGCTGCCATAGCAGAAGTTCAGATCATGTACATTAGCATGGAGGCGTGGGAGAGTAACTTGAGCCTGGGATAGGAGAGAAAGCCTCATGGGGAGAGGACTGGGGCTGCCCTGGACCTGGGCCAGGGGGAATGAGCAGGATTTCAGTGGGAGGAGGTGGGAGCAAAGCCCTTCTGGGCAGAGGAAACAGCCTGAGAACAAGGCCCTGCTGGTGGGACTCTCCTGGCCAGGCTTGTTCAGCACGTACAGTGTCGATTTGCTGTGGGCCGTGAGGGGAGGAAGGGAAGTAAGATGACAGAAGGACCTCGATTCCTTGCTGAGGAATGTGAACTTCATAGGAAATAGGGAACAATTGACAAGGAATTGAGAACTGTGTTTCAGGGAGGGAGTCGAGCGGATATGTAAAGGAGAGCCTGGGACAATCTTGGGCTTCTTGTTGAGGTCATTGTTGAGGAAGGGCTGACTGACGAGAGGGCTGGTGTCCACACACAGGCTGTCTGTGACCCTCAGGTAGGAGGGAGCCGCCTCCTGCAGCCCAGAGGTCTTGGGAAGCATTCTGGGAAGCTTTCCTGATCACACATATCCCGTTGCCCCTGCTACTCCTGCCTCTGAGAATCATCGCCCAGAGGTGGAGCCCGTTTTCTAAGAAAGTCAGTTGGACCCCTTAGAATCAAAGGTCACTCAAACCATGACTTGGAGAAAGATGAGCTGAGCAGTGGAAGGAAGGGTAAGGAAAGGGCTGAATCAAAGATTACTCAGATCTCAACTAGAGGGTAGTGGCACTGTTAACAATGGTGAGGACAGGAAGCGTGTGAGGATGAAGAATACACGTCACTCTTAATCGTGTTTGCCATGGAGATGGCCGGTTGCTAAGCGGATTGCTAGCAACATTTATTTAGCATATACTCGGTGTGTTTTTGCCTATAGCCAGATGTTTTCAAACGCACAGCTCTCTTATTTAGTATAAATTCAGAGGCAACTGTGCAGCAGTGTGAGGCCTGAAGAGGTTGGTGACTAAGCAGAGAGCGTGGAAAGGCTTCCGTTCTGTAGGTGAAATGTGTTGTTCTCGTTTCCAGCAGCTTCTTAACTCCACAGGAAATTGGATAATCCGTCGGTGGCCCTTTGGGACTCAGAAATTTCCAGAAGGGAGGGAGAAGGAAGCCTCGCCAGGACTGGCTATGAGGCTTTTCCTCTCTGCTCCCTTATGACACAGACATCAGGCTGGTCTGTCCCCACACATCACCACCCAGGAGCTGTTCTCATGGGGAGTGTGCCCTGGTTCAGTTAGCCATTGGGGTTTCCCCCGTTACTTTAAAATTCTAATAAAGTATCATTTTTTTAATATTCCTGAATAGGTTAAAAAAAAAAAAAGGACTTGAACAACTAGTTGAATAAATTAAAGACTGTCAGAATGTGACCTTCATTATCGGACACTCGTCTCCTCTTATCCGTGGAAAAGACAACCAGGATTAAGAGAGGCAAGAGGAGGCCTGGGAATGTGCCTTTAGTTGTCGCCCAGATTTCTGTTGGGCATTGGTTTTAATTCAGAAGTGTCTGTCTGCAAGGTCCGCTTCACTTCCTCCATTGGAACCTGACTTCACGTCCCAGAATGCGCTTACATGTTCATCAGTGTTGAAGCCTTTGCCTACTTTCAATGCTCATTCTAATTCATCTCTTATTTCCGGTTGACCTTGTTCACCACACCCCCCTAAACCTCTGTCCTGCCTCAGTTTCCAGGATTTCTATCTTCTCTTTCCTTCTTCTCTAACATCCATTTTCAGTCTTCTATTATGCTACTGAGGCAGAAAGATAGGTTTGGTCTTCATTCAGCTTGGATTTGAATCTAAGCTCTGACGATAGCTAGCAAGTCAGTTGATATCTCTGAGCCTCAGTTTCCTCATCCATAAGACAAATGTGTTGTGAGGCCAAAGTAGTTCCCTAGGACTGCCATCCAAAGCACCACACACTGGGTGGCTTAGACTAGAGGTCGCCAACCGCTGGTCTGTGGACCACTGTGGTCCGTGAGGTCCGAAAGATTGGCAACCGCTATCTTAGACAACAGTCCCAGGTCAAGGTGTCAGCAGAGTTGGTTTCTTCTGTGGCCTTTTCTTTCCTTGACTTACAGATGGCTGTCTTCTCCTTGTGTCTGCACATGGCCTTACCTCTATACATGTCTGTAGCCTAATTTCTTCTTATAAGATCACCAGTCGCAGTGGATGAGGGCCTACTGTAATGGCCTCATTTCACGTTACTTATGCCTTTAAAGACCCTACCTCCAAGTACAGTCACAGTGTGAGATCCTGGGGGTTAGGTCTTCTTAAGAATTTTGGGAAGATACAATTCAGTCCATAACAGAAGGTTAAATGAAATAATTAAAGTTCAAAGCACCCCTCTCCTTCCTTGTCTAGCCCTTTGCTGATGGATTTTCCTGGAGCACTGCCCGGCTCTCTTTTATCTTGCTCATTTTTTGTTGTTGTTGTTTTGTTTTTAGAGGGAGAGAGAGAAACATGAACTGGCTGCCCCCTTCATTTCTCTTCCCCCTCCCCGCCCCCACCCTCACACCACCACCACCACCACCACCACCACCACCACCACCACCACCACCGGCATCAAGCCTGCAACCAGGCATGTGCCCTGACCAGGAATTCAACCAGCAACCTTTTGGTGCACAGGTCGACACTCAACCAACTGAGCCACACCGGCCAGGGCTTGCCCATTGCTTTGTGGGGAGAAATTATTTCTGTGGAGGTTTCAAATATTGTATGTATACAGTGTTTCCCAAATCCATGTTTCACGCTCCATCCTTGCAGCTGTGTGGCAGACCACTGTTTTCAATTGTCGAGTGGGCGTCGTCATGTGGATGCCTCACACGTCATTAGTCCAAAACGAAATGCTTTCACATCTCTTCTGTGTCTTTGTTATTAGCAGCACAGTCCCCACAGCTACTTAAGCTCAGGTGCCTGTGTTTCTTTCCTCTCCATCCCTTTGCACTGAAACCTAATTGATCCCCAAGTGCAATTCAGTATATTTTACTTTCACTACATTTTCAGTAGTCAATCCCATCCCTTTATCTGTATTCAAACTGTAAGGCTTGAGTTAAGACCTTCATCTTTTTTCTGTCTCTTGGTTTCCTTGTCTCATTTCATTTCCGTGTCCAGTATCTCTGCCACAGAGTTATTTTTCTGAAGTGCAATCTGATCAGTTCATTTTGTCCAGTTAAATCTGTTGCCCTTTTATTGCATAAAGATAAAGGAAACCCCTTAGCATGGCAAACAAATTCCTTCCTACTCTGCCCTCTTCACCCCTTTGAAGTGTACAGTTCAGTTGCATTAGGTATAGTCACAACCTTGTGTAAGTATCACCACTATCTATTTCCAGAACTTTTCATCACCCCAAATAGAAACTCTACCCATTAAGCAGTAACTCCTTATTGACCCCTCCCTACAACCCCTGGAAACCTCTAACCTATTTCTGTGTACTTGCCTATTCAAGACATTTCATGTAAGTGAAATATTTGTTCTTTTGTGCCTGGCTAATTTCACTTACTATAATGTTTTCAAGGCTCATTTGTGCTGTAGGAAATATCAGAATTTCAGTCCTTTTAATGGCCGAACAATATTCCATTGTATGTATATTGTTTTTATTTATTCATTTGTAGGTGAACATTTGAGTTGTTTCTACTTTTTGGCTGTTGTGAATAATGCTGCTATGAATGTTCATGTACACATACCGGTCCAAGTCCCTGTTTTCAGTTCTTTTGGGTGTATAGCTAAGGAGTGGATTCCCCAGATTCCTGAGTTAGTAATTCCTTCCTCTTGTTTTCCCAAAGCACACCACATGTGACTCTACTGTGGTGTTTGATGTATTGTGTTGTAAATGATTTATATCTATTTTGGTACCTCATTGGACCGTCTACAGCATATAGACCAGTGTGTGGTACTGAGCAGTAGTCATTACACAGCTGTTGAATAATTAAATGAAAGATGGAAAGAATAAGCACTCATACTAACCAGTCATCTTATGGGCCTGGTGACTAAATGTATCAAAACTTGTTGGCTATTAAGGCCTGTTTATAATCAGCTTCTAAAGAGAAACAGCTTACTAGTCTTGGTAGGGTGGGAGAAAGTGCAAAATTTAGAGGCTAGACACTTTCCTTGCAAGAAGAGGTTCCGTGGAACAGCTTGAAGTACTTGAAGTCCAGCTATTTATTGTCTGCAATACCAGCCACAAGCATTCATGGTTGTGGCACACAGTTGAGTGTTATTTTCATTTGAGATTAAAAAAAACAACAACAGAAAAACATCAAATGAGTCTTTCCCACCCTGCCTTTAGACATTCCGCCCAGCCGCGATGCTGATAGAACGATCGTCGGACTTTGGGAAAACCTGGGGCGTGTACAGATACTTCGCTTATGACTGTGAGAGCTCATTTCCGGGCGTCTCCACGGGCCCCATGAAGAACGTCGATGATATAATTTGTGATTCCCGATATTCTGACATTGAACCCTCAACAGAAGGAGAGGTTTGTTTGCCCTTTTTTGGTATTACATTCTACTTGCAAATCTAGTTTTTGATCATTGCAGAAATACCAATTACTCTTCTCTCTATTTTTAGGTGATATTTCGGGCTTTAGATCCTGCGTTCAAAATAGATGATCCTTATAGTCCAAGGATACAGAGTAAGCTTGTTTTCAGATAAAAGTTTGATGGAAAATAGCAATCATGGAAGAACTCTTAGCCAGAGCACTGCTACCCAGAATCTAAATATACAGTGCTAAATCCACCCTCTTCATTTCTTTTCTTCTCTGCACAACCCTACCAGAAACTCGAAATGGGCAGTAATCAAAGTCCTCGTGGATGGGTAATACATTTTGATAAGAGTAAAAGACTGATGTCATAATACTCAAGCAGTTATGCTTGTCCTAATACCTTACTTATTTTGCTCAGTGTAATATATGTTTACTAGTATGTGTGTGTGAGCACACACGCACACTCACATTAAGTTGCTGTAACGAAGTGTCCCAAAAATACAGTGGCTCAAGTAAATGGAAGGTTATTTCTCTCTGACAAAACCACCCAGAGGGATTTTCAGAGAAGAGGTGCTCAATTGCCACATGTAGGCTCACTACATAAAAGACAGACTGACATCCGGTTAAATCTGACTTGCAGATAAACAGTGAATTATTTTTTTCGTATAACTATGTCCTATGTAATATCTGTGACTAGCACAAGTATACCCCATAGTATAACTATGTCCCATGTGATATTTGGGACATATTTATACTAAAAAATGATGGCTTGTCTGAAATTCAATTTAACTGAGCATCTTGTGTCTTTATTGCTAAATCTGGGAACCCTAGCCAGTAGGTCACCCAGGTTCCCAGGTGCCTTCCGTCTTATTCTATCTGTCCGCATGGTTAGAACTGAACCAATGGCTTTGTCCCAACCTGTGGGAGGGGAAGAAGTGAAAGGCAAGTGACACAGAAGCTATTATCACTTCTGTTCACATCTCATTGGCCACAATTGGTCACATGACTATACTGCAGGCTATGCTGCAGAACAACTCTAGCTAGATGGCCATGCGCTCTCACACTCTTGACTAGGGCTTTTATGTCAAAGGGAGAAAAGAAAGAATAGCGAAATCAGAAGTCTCAGCCACGTTCAATATGTTCAATGAGGTGAGGGTTGTATTTCCATTTTACAGCTGAGTAAACTGAAGCTCAGAGAGAGAGGTGACATTAATGTCAGATCCTAAACCCCTAAGTTAGGACTCTCAGTTCAGAGCTCTTGGCAGCATTCAGTAACCATGCTTACGATTTTTTCAGAATTACCTTAAGATCTTTTGGGAGGCAGAATATGCACTAATTACAAGGATGGGCTTTGGAATGAGACAGATTTGGGTTTCAGTCCCAGTGCCAGTGTATTATAGCTTTGTGACCTAGGGCAAGTCATTTGCTTAAAACTTTTTAAAGCTTCTGTTTTTTTCATCTGTAAATGGAGAGAGTAATATTGACTTTAGGGTTGTTAGGGAGGGAAAATGAGTTCCTGTACATAAATCACCTACCAACATGCCTGACGCATAGAAAGTGTTCGGTAGGTTGAAGCTGCGCTGCTACTGTTGTTGCTGTCAGCGGTGGCTTAGGTCTTGTGTAGACCTGGTCCCCGGTCAGCATGAAAGGGGGGTATGGGGGGGGGCTCTGAGCTGCATACAGGCAGGTAGTGGGGCAGGGCAAGCCTTATCTCCCAGCTGGGCATGGCCTGTTTAACCACGCGGAGCCCCCAGCCTGAAGCACGGAGAAGGAGAATGGAAGCAGTCCAGGGGACATTGCCAGGAGACTGCTGTTTCCCCACTTAACTTAATTTCACTGTGGCCCAGACTGTCTCTGATCTGCAATTTGCTCTTTCATTCTGCTGTAAAACAAATATTTCGTGGCACGTCCAGCCCTGTGCGATTTCTGAGTGAGCTCTGTGAGGCCTGCCCTCCCTGCTCTCAAAGTCCAGCTGTGAGAAATGTCCGCCTGGGCTCCTATGACCCCTCACCCCACCCCCAGGCCCCAATGCCATGTCCCTAGAAGGACTCACGGTCTACTCCTTTTTAGGTGAAACTTGTGGGACTTGGGGAACGTGTTGCCATTATAATTCTGTTGTCTTCTGTTGTAAAATGGCATCAGAAAACCTATTTCTAGATCGAAGAAGCATCCATTTTAGCTGTTCATGCTTTTGATTTACTTTGTAATCAAGGGAACAATCGCTCTTTGGTTGTTTCTATTGTTGAGACCTTTGAGACTCACTTCACAAGTGATTTTTGCCTCTTGGAACAGCAGTCAATGCGAGACTCAGTTGTTGTAAAATATGGCAGGAGAGTGGAGGGGAGTGTATGGGCTTCCACAAAGATCAGTTCAAGGGTTTCTAAATACTCCAGCTGCTCTTCAAGTTTGTTGTTTGGCCTCGTCAATGGGCGCTTGTGCTCTTTCTATGTAGGAGCATTTGTGCAGGAGGAAATGTTGGCATTCATAAATTCCATTCGGTTCCTCTGTTTAGTTTTTGATTTTACAAAGAGCCCAACTTTAATGCATGGAGTCATGGACTTTCTCTTTACACCCATGGCTCCTCTATCGTTTCTATTGTAAGCTATGCATATATTATAAGTATTTAAAATTGTACTTAAGCTTTGAAAGTATCTGATGCGCTGGGCCAATTCCCTGTTGCCTTGTGTTGTAAATTAGAAGCCTGGGGGCGGGGAAATAAGGCTGCATCAGCAGAAATGAAAGTAAAGCTTAGGAGCAGTTTCAGGCTACAGAGCTAAGAAGGGGGGCAGATGGAACAATCAATCTGGTGGTGTCCACTGTAGCAAGAGCGACTTTAGTAATTAATGAAAACACTGATCAGAAGGTGGAATGGCTCTTGGTTTATAAAGTTACTGTAGAATGCAACTGGCTGCCCAGCTTCTGTAATCAGCATAGATCTATAGACCCAGGAAAAAGAAGATAAAATAAGAGAGATTGAGAAAAAAACCATTTGCCCCATCATGCTAATACTAAGCTCCTTTATCCTTCTGCCACTGTATTTTGTTGGTAAGTTTGTATTGTAAAACTAGGACAAAGAAACTTATAGATCGTCATGTTGCTTCAAAACTTGGTTGAGATATTCTGTACCTGGAATGTGGTTATCCTATAGTGTTAAATCTATTTTAGTAACTTGGAATACATCTAAATGGTGGGGAATTTCAGATAGTATTTACCTCTCCAGAAATAAATACAGAAATACAGGGTACGGGAAAAGTAGGTTTACAGTTGTGAGTACGCAAAACACAGAGTTTATACTTGTATTGTTATTTATTAACTAGAGGCCCAGTGCACAAATTCATGCCCGGGTGAGGTCCCTCGGCCTGTCTGGCGATCCAGGATGGCCAGGGGGAGGGACCGTGGGAGGTTGACTGGCATGGGAAGTTGGCTGTGGGAGAGCACTGATCACCAGGGGCCAGCTCCTCCGTTGAGCGTATGCATCATCAGTGTGCATCATAGCAACTGTGATCATCAGTGTGCATCATAGCAACTGGTCGTTCAGTCAACCGGTTGTAAAGGTCACTTTAGGCTTTTATATATATATATATATAGATTATTGTACTATTTCCTATATGAACAACTGCAAACCTACTTTTGCCCCACCCTGTATGTTTCTTCCTAACTACCTTACACTGATGTTAATGAGAAATTGGGTGCTTTGATAAACCCTTTCCCACCTGGATGGAATTTTCTGATTTTGAGACTGGCACTGGGTGCTACAGGAACCAGATGGCATTGCAGTAGTTAGATTACTGTGTGCCCGTGGGTTCTGACAGTCATGCCACCTCAGTCATAAATGTCTCCGCTCTTCCATTCTTCCCGAAACATCAATCTGCACACAAATCCGTCACAGAGTAAACTTTCTCATTAAACTAATGGGAAGGCTGTAGGCTGTCTGTCTTCCAGCGACTGTCCCATCGTGTTACACTTTACTATCATGATCATCGAGATCAGACAAGGAGGGTAAACTTGACACAAGCCATTTTAGTTTGTCATGCCTTGCGGAGAAGAGAAATGATGTGTAGCTGCAAAAGAAATCTTGCCTGTTTGATCAGACGTTTCATCTGCTTGGTGTCCTTCATAGATCTCTTAAAAATCACCAACTTGAGAATCAAGTTTGTGAAACTACATACTTTGGGAGATAACCTTTTGGATTCCAGGATGGAAATCCGGGAG